>NC_083287.1:46469812-46615935 GCF_963506605.1 Zootoca vivipara
CAGGCCTTGCCACAGCCACCAATCACCCGCCCAATCGCTGCTGCCCATCTCCTGCTTGCTGCTGCCATTAATTGCAGGCGCCCCCCCCCTCCGGGCATTCACAATCCGTGTATAAGACGACACCCCATTTTTGCCTTTATTGTTGTTGTTGCAAAAAGCATCGTCTTACACAAAAGTACAAATACAAAAATATGGTAGATGCATGATTTGTTTATAATATATTTCCAGGGAATTTCTAATAGCAGAGAACCTTACATGCTGGTACTCACAACCTAGTTTTTGGAAATGGAATTGCACCAGTCATCATCAGAACACTTTATGAATTGTGTGTACTTGGTTTCCTTCATGTCATGGATAATAACTGACGTACTTGTGTATTTTTAACTGCAGCATTATTGGTCCATTCCAGGCTCCCTCAACCTCGGCCCTCCAGATGTTTTTGACCTACAACTCCCATGATCCCTAGCTAGCAGGACCAGTGGTCAGGGATGATGGGAATTGTAGTCTCAAAACATCTGGAGGGCCGAGGTTGAGGAAGCCTGGTCCACTCCATTTACGAATACCCCAGATATAATCTGTAGCCCTTACCATAATGGTCAGTAGCCCTAGTGCATCTCGTCTATCTGAGAAAGGGTGGAAGACACAGGAACCAAACATTCTTATATACATTCTTCCCAGGTTGCCAGGCAGGCACATGACAGAAGAATAGAGAAGCTTGAGATGTTGCTAGAACAAATTATGTTTGTTTGTTTGTTTGTTTGTTTGTTTGTTTATTCTCCGCCCATCTGGCTGGGCTTCCCCAGCTACTCTGGTGACTTCCAACAGAATATTAAAATACAATAATATATTAAACATTAAAAGCTTCCCTAAACAGGGCTGCCTTCAGATGTCTTTTTAAAGTCTTTGGCATCTGGTGAGAGGGCATTCCACAGGGTGGGTGCCACTACCGAGAAGGCCCTCTGCCTGGTTCCCTGTAAACTCACTTCTCACAGGGACCTCAGTGTCCGGGCAGAACGATGGAGATGGAGACGCTCCTTCAGGCATACTGGACCAAGGCCATTTAGGGCTTTAAAGGTCAGCACCAACACTTTGAATTGTGCTCGGAAACATACTGGGAGCCAATGTAGGTCTTTCAAGACCGGTGTTATGTGGTGTAATGTTCGAGGAGCAGTGGCATGACGGTGGTGGTGGTGGTGATGTGACAGATACAAAGTAATGATGGGCTTGATGGGCTCTTTCCTGTGCCCATTCCAATTAGCAATATCACCTGAGATCCTTGGCATCTGTACTGAAAAGGCAGCTCAGCAAATGATAAAAGTAATCTCCTTCTATGTGCAAAGATCTGTACCAAATTGGTGCATTTATGTCCTTTTGTGTTTTGCAGGAAAGGTTCCATGCCAGGATTTGTTTGATATGGAAATGCTGCAACTACACAAATGCCGAGCTCATAAAACCACCGGAAAAAAACTGAGTGGTTTGTGTTGGTGTTTTTTCCTGTAGGCATCTTCTTCAGCAATTTAACATAAAAGTCTTGCATTTTGGCTTGTGCTTTTAAATAGATTCTCCTTTGGACTCCAGACGTTGGAATACATTTCTGAGAAAACAAATGTTGCTTTCCTTATTAAAATAGAGAGGGCGGGGGGTGAGAAGAGAGCATATATTTTTAAAAGTTTCATGCAGCAGCGTCATGTGGGCCTGTAACTTTATACTGGCATCAGTTTTGCTCCTGTTCTTAAGAAATATTTCGGTAGTATGTCCTTGGAGCCTGGCTCCTCAGCGGTGTTTCTGCCTCCTGATGAGGGTATTAGGAGACTAATTCTATAAGCCTTGTTTGCCTGTAAGGGATAGAATAACATATAATGAAATGGGTTAGAAATTCATTTCTACTCCCTGGGAAATAGGGAGAGGTAGCAGGATTGCTTCAGGCCTTGCCCCACATGTGAAAAGTGTTCAGAGGAACAGGACAAGAGCCTCTGACCCTAGACAGATTACTTGTACTGTTAAAAATAACCTGGAAAAAATAGTATAAATTTTAATTTTATAATTCCTTGAACTATCATTCTATTTTTAGACCTCACTGCATCTTTAGCAGATGAAACCAGGGAGTTTCTGATATCGTAAAAATGAGGAAATACACAGGATTTCCTGCTTGGCAGGGGGTTGGACTGGGATGGCCCTCGTGGTCTCTTCCAACTCTATGATTCTATGATAGGATGATTTCTAGGGGGAAGCTGGCAGTCGTTAGTGACAGGAGCAGGCTATCACTTTCACTCCCAAAGGTCCCCGAGGAACAACTTCCATTATTATAAGACGCGGGTGACGCTGTGGTCTAAACCACTGAGCCTCTTTGGGCTTGCCAATCAGAAGGTCGGTGGTTTGAATCCCCGTGATGGGGTGAGCTCCTGTTGCTCTGCCCCAGCTCCTAGCAGTTCAAAAGCACGCCACTGCAAATAGATAAATAGGTACCACACCAGCGGGAAGGTAAACGCCGTTTCCATGCGGTCTGGTTTCCGTCACAGTGTTCCGCTGCGCCAGAAGCGGTTTAGTCATGCTGGCCACATGACCCGGAAAGCTGTCTGTAGACAAACACTGGCTCCCTTGGCCTGAAGTGAGCCTGAGCGCTGCAACCCAAAGGCATTCCTTTGACTGGACTAAACCATCCAGGGGTCCTTTACCTTTTAACCTTTATAAGTTGTTTATTTTATTTTATTCATTCTATTTTATTCAAAAGAATTGCAAACTGTATAATATTCAAAAAAATCTCTAATTGGTTATAAAGTAATCCTCCAATGGATACCATAAAAATGCCCTGAAAAATCAAAAAATAGAATTATAGTTCGAGGAATTATAAAATTAAAATTTATACTACTTTTTCCAAATTATTTTAACAGTACAACTTAAGGAAGTAGTGTCCTGCAGGGCAGTTGCATTATATATTTGTACAGAGAATTCGTACAGAAAGAGGCAAACTTACTCACATATTTAAGGAGGATGACATGCATTTTAATAGGTAATTTTCTTTTTAAAATGATGTACAGTGGTACCTCGGTTTAAGAACAGCCCTGTTATGAACTATTCAGTTTACGAACTCTGCAAAACCGGAAGTAGTGTCCCGGTTTGTGAACTTTACCTCGGTCTACAAACGGAATCCAAACGGTGGAAGGGCACTGGCGGCAGGAGGCCTCATTAGGGAAAGTGCACTTTCGGTTTAAGAACGGTTTCAGTTTAAGAACGGACTTCCGGAACGGATTAAGTTCGTAAACCAAGATACCACTGTATATAATATACAGCATATTGATATTATGTATACCTTTATGTTCTAAGTAGGGACCCAGGTGGAGCTGTGGGTTAAACCACAGAGTCTAGGGCTTGCTGATCAGAAGGTCGGCGGTTCGAATCCCTGCAACGGGGTGAGCTCCCGTTGCTTGGTCCCAGCTCCTGCCAACCTAGCAGTTCGAAAGCACATCACAGTGCAAGTAGATAAATAGGGACCTGCTCCGGCGGGAAGGTAAACGGCGTTTCTGTGCGCTGCTCTGGTTCGCCAGAAGTAGCTTTGTCATGCTGGCCACATGACCCGGAAGCTGTCTGTGGACAAATGCCGGCTCCCTCGGCCTATAGAGCGAGATGAGCGACGCAACCCCCAGAGTCGACACGACTGGACCTGATGGTCAGGGGCCCCTTTACCTATGTTCTAAGTAAGCCGCTTAGGGATTTGACAGTTTAGCGATATACAAATGTACTCTGGAACAGAATGGGTGGATTGTTTTGTGAAAGTAGTGCCCCTTAGCTTCCTATAATTTACTTTTTCATATGGGAAATGGGGTATAGGTTTAGATGGACTTTTTATTTAACCCGACATTGTTGTGATTTCATTATTATTAACAGCAATTTTTTGTGTGCCCTATGGTTCCTGTGGAAAACTAAATCTGAATTACTGCTGCCACTCCTTCCTTCCCCCAAATTGCCATGCATAAGTTGGAAACGATAAGGATTCATTACTATCACCCAGCTCAATAGAAATGTTCAAACGGACCCCTCCACACACAAATCCAATCAGTGGCAAGGGGAGCAGCCCCCACTGGCACAGCTCTCAATGTCATGTGCCCTGTTGACCCCATCCCCAACATCCATGTGTTTAGCATAACGTTTGAAAAAGAAATGTGTTCAGCTTTATGCACTTAAGCTCCTCACTCAGTCAGCAACCCCAGCTACACAGAGTTCCCAATCTGATAAGGAACCTATGTTCATAAACCTGTACACATATAGGCTCCTTTGCAAACCTCACTGAATGCATGGATGTTTGAGGAGTGGGCCAGTGAGGGTGTTTGACATTGGCATGGTCCCACTTCCCCTTCAGTGCATTGCATGTGTGCATCCCTATTCTTTTTAGGATCATGCTGCTATTTTTTTTGTTATTTGGTGGTTTATGTGTGCTGTGCAAGAGCAGCACAGACACCCTTTTATGGTTATTCTGCTAGTGTAACTGAAGGAAATTGAGAAGATGCCAAGAGAACTTCAGATCTTCCTTTAGCATTGAGGCAGGGAACATTAAGCATGATTAAAGCACTGAAAAGGCTGTAATGACTTACTCACCGTTCTTTGCAAGCAAAAGACAATGCAATGTATCTTTCATTAGTTGCATGGTTATGTTGAAGACTGGGCTGCCCAACGTTGACTTGGTGATACTCCAAATCATGGTTTAGGTATGAGGAATATGCCATGGATTCACACACTGATTCCTTGCTCCATTTTGAGGGCTTCCTCTAGCTTTGATTTGCTGTAATGTCCGAATGAGGCAAGTGTTAACTCTTGAACCATGGTTTGCAAAACCACTTCAAACTATGATTTGGAGGTTAGTGGTTTTAAGAATCAAAACATGATATATGTTAGCCTGGTCCGATCCTTGCATATTGCTAGCTTTATATCAAATAATTACACAAAGAAAATAGTCTCTCGCGACTGTTAAATCTTCTGGTTTTTCGGTGTGGGTTTTTTTTTTTGCAATATTCTGTTTGGCTACAAAACAGTCAAGAATTCTTGGCCTGGAACAGGTTTAGGCCTTGCAGAGTACATCTTACGTTATCTGTTGTTTTGCAGGAAGATGACTTGGAATTATAGACACATTTTTTTGGCTGTCTGTTTTAGAAACTTTCCTTAAGCAGATGATATATTTAACGGTGCCAGAGCTTAGTCAAGGAAGAAATCCAAAGGAGAAAGAAGGCCATAGGGGGTATCGAAAGGAAACCTCATGCGTGCTCTGATTAAGGACCTGTTCTCACCACTGCTCCTTGTCATGCTAGTGTTGACAGCCATAGATGGCACATCCAGGTGCCCTATGCAGAACAGCTTTGTGCATCTTGCTGACAGTACTCACGAAACCACTGTCACCACAGTCTTCGCAAAACCAACTGGCACTAAGTTCTTCACGTGGTGTAAACCTTCATCTGCTGGAAGTCGGATGGTTGTAAAAATGTGCTAGTGCCGGACATTAGACTGGTGGTGAAAAAAGGGAATGCATATCCCTCTGCAGTAAAGACTGGGGTAGCTATTTGGGGACTCAGCTAGACTGGTAAAGAAAAAACGATTTATACCGCATGTGTTGCATATGCGATATAACATTGTGCCAGCAGATGGCAATGTGGAGTCCCGTTTTTCCTCTCCCTGTTATCCCTGTTTAAATTTACAATGTTTTAAGCTGAAACACTTTTTCGATGTGTCTAGATCCAGCCTAGGTGTAGGTTTGAAGACACGAATAGTGTACCCTTACTTTCTTGTTCTGCAAATTGTATGGCTCAGCCTGCAGGGTGTATACACAGAACAGATGAACACATATTGAAGGATGAAATTAATATTGTAGATTACATGTTTTAGTCATTCCTTTACAGCAGTGGTTTTCAACCAGTGTGCCGGGGCACCCTGGGGTGCCTTGAATGATGGTCAGGGGTACAGCGGGCAACACTGGCCTCCTTCCTTCCTTCCTTCCTTCCTTCCTTCCTTCCTTCCTTCCTTCCTTCCTTCCTTCCTTCCTTCCTTCCTTCCTTCCTCTGATGCCCTCTTGCATCTCTGCCTCCCAAAGGCTTATGCAGTTGTTTGTTGCAGCAGCCCTGGCTACAAGCTCCGCAGGCAAATGGTGCCTCTGGGGCTGGCCAGGGGGTCCTTCCCAGGCCCCTGTGGAGCAGTGTGAGGAGGCATCTCTCTTTGGGGCAGGGGGGCAGCTCAGAGACCAGGGGCAGCAGCTGCAGCTGCCCAGAGGACTTCCAAGGAGAGGGGAGACGAGAGGAGGCTGAGGGCATTCCAAAGGGGTGAGAGGCTGCCACCTCTGCAGACAAGGGGTGACATAACTGGGCTCCTGAGCCCCACAGGGTTGCCACAGAAAAAATGTAGTTGGTCAAGGGAGCCATGGACTCAAAAAGGTTGAAAACCTCTGCTTTACAGCTTCATTTCCAGAGACCGAGGTAAATCTTATGCTCAACACTTGCCATTTGTCCATCTCCCCCCCCCCATCTTATAGCACCCAAGAATTGAGTTGTTGTTGTTTAGTCGTTTAGTCGTGTCCGACTCTTCGTGACCCCATGGACCAGAGCACGCCAGGCACTCCTGTCTTGCACTGCCTCCCGCAGTTTGGTCAAACTCATGTTCGTAGCTTCGAGAACACTGTCCAACCATCTTGTCATCTGTCGTCCCCTTCTCCTAGTGCCCTCAATCTTTCCCAACATCAGGGTCTTTTCCAAGGATTCTTCTCTTCTCATGAGGTGGCCAAAGTATTGGAGCCTCAGTAGGCTTACTCTAACTGTTAGAATCAAAAGAAGTAAACTTGAGCAAGTGCCTACTGCAAATGCTTTTAAAAAGACTTTTAACTACTTGTATATCACAGCAGTGTTAAGGACAACTGCACCGTGTGAGTTGCTTTAATGTTTACCAGTTGTTGCTGTTATTAATTCATCATCAGTCCTCAATTATTGTGCAGGACAAAGGTTTGGCCAAATTTCTATAGGAATTTTAGCATAGGACTGGGCCTAGGGTAGCCAGACTTCAGATTCCATCTAAATTTTATCTTCTTTTCAGTTTAGGAAGAGGTGGGAAAATATATTCTGCCCCGTGGATATATGGACTATTTAAAATGAGGCTGCATTTAAAATTTTAATATTGTATTTTAATCTGTATTTTAATTAATTGCTTTTTATGTTTTATTGTAATTTTATTGGTGTTAGCCGCCCTGAGCCCGGTTTTGACTGGGGAGGGCAGGGTATAAATAAACATTTATTTATTTATTTATTTATTTATTTATTTATTATTTCACCTACACAATAGCCAGCTACAATCTAGGGTGAAAGCTGATGTAAAAGTTCTTTTAAAGCATATGGAAGCATCCGTTTTGTGGCCAAAATTGGAAAAGAAACAGAACTTGCTGTCTTGCCTTCATAGCCCCCTGTTTCATTGGTGATTTATTATATATTCCAGTGTCTACATTTACCTCAGGGCCAGACACATATCTGCACTGTAAAATATTGGAAATGCAGCCTCCACATTAACAGTAGAGGGAGGTACAGCACAGTATATATTGTGTATGTGTTTATATATATATATATATATATATATATATATATATATATATATACACATCTCCTCACAGCAGGCTATGGAGAGAAAGCTAGAGTTATTAGTCTCAATTAAGACTTGCAATAAAAATGTATAGCCAAGTAGCAAATATGTGAACAAGAATACATTTCTAGGTCATGTTTTTGCTGTAGTTTCTATAATAAGCACAAGCATTGTTGTTATTTTGTATCAGGATTTCCCCCCCCCCCAAAAAAGACCACTTGATAGCTAAACTTGACATCCATGCGAGATTCCTCTTTGTGTTGGGGGGGGGAGCTAGGGGGTTGTATTTCTTTCTCCTGGGGCCAATGAAATAAAATGAAATTATATTCAATATACTTCTGGAATAAATTCGTACATTAAAAAAATACGCACATACCATAAGTTTCCACCTAATCCAAGGCCAGCCCTATCATTAAGAAGAGTGAGGTGGCCACTTCATGTGGAAGTTGCTGAGCACCATAGAGTGTGCAGAGCATATGAGTCATGAGGCCTAGCCTGCACCTCCTAAGATAGCTTTGTGGCCTTGGGTGGCATTGAGGACTATCCCATCCCAAGTGCCAAAGGAAGACCCAACTATGAGTCTAGCCAGCTTTTGTGCATGGAACAGTGGAGGTGCCATCTTGTTTTTTACCTCAGGCAGCAAAATGCCATGGACTGGCCTTGGCAGATACTTAGGGACTAGGATCACATCAGCAACCACTGAATATACAGTAGGGCAGAAGATGGGTCAGAAGCGCTTTCTCTCCAGGATGACCACGTACAGGGCAAAACAAAACCAAAGATATGTGTGCCTGGGGCCCATTGCCCTGCTGAACCATCAGCTTTCTTCCTCACAAATAGCTCTTACACTTTCAGTCCATATCCTAAGAATCTGTATTGGTTTGCAGCCAGGCAGAGCAATCCTATAATAGTGGATAGGCAGTTCACTGTAGTTAATGTCTATGAAATGTCTGCAGCATCCAAACCATACGCAGATCAGGGAGAAGGAAGAAAACACAGAGAAAAATGTGTTGGGGGAATGCTCTCCATTTTGTCCCGTTCCTCTCCTCCCCATTGGAATAAATGAAAAGGGAATCAATTGCTCTCAGATCCAGTCCTGGTGCAGATTTTTGCCAATGTGGCTGCTCAACGAGGCATGTTAGGGAATTGGTGTAGTTAGGCTCAAAGGCTAATTTCTCCCATGCCCCATCAAATGACTCCAGCCAATTTTGGGGGCTCTTCAATGGATTTGCATTTCTGTGTACATATGTGTTTAGCAGAGACAGTAGCTTTCCCGCCATCATTGGGAGCCTTCCACGTCATCCTAATGCCCATCAGCCAATGAACTGTGCTTAAGATGTCCCCATAACAAGTTCAGTTTCTACCACAAATTTTATTATCAGGAAATAAGGTTGCCTTCTTTTCTACAATGACGATGCTGCTTCAAGACATCAGATATTGTAGTGATTCATTCACTTGCTGTTTCCACCCAAGTTGTCATATGGACATTTATGGTTTGTTTTTTATTTTTGCATATATTGTATAACAAAATTAATGCTTTTCCTCCTTTAAGAAATAATATTTAACTTGTTCTTCCCCTCCGCCACCTCAGCAAGGCTGAGACATCAAGCTCTTGTCATGTTGCTTATCTTGTCCCAGTGCTAGAAAAGGTACTGAATTGGTGTTTCCTTTCATTCTCCTGGCCAGTACCTCTCCCTGCTGTTTGCAATTATCAGAATCCCATTTCTCAAGGCTGCTTCTTCTCTGTCTTTCATCTTTTATGGCTCCCAATTGTTTTTATTGTGACTTGAGGAACAAAAAATGTAAATCCCTGGGTTGTTTGCATGCATGCACAAACTGCTGTATGCAGCATATCACCCATACGGCACAAGACACGAATGCACACAGATGCCCAGGCTATATCCCCTCCTGTAAGAGCGTGCGCAATCCTCCAGTCATTAAACAGTTTGGAAGTATTTTTCAGTATCTACTCAGACAGTGAGGAGGAAAAGGACAGAGAAGAGGTAAGAAGGAAAGAAACAAGGTTTGCACTATGCCCACAATGCACAAAGCGCTACAAAAATTCAAACCATATTACGGTAAAGAGAATGAAAATGTTTCCCAGTACTTGTACCTGAATGGAGACAAGCCAGATTGTGTATGGTTCGTGTATTATACCCAATGTACCATGCAATTTTCAAGGCTCAGAAAGACTCTTGGTTTGTGCCTTTCGAAAAATATACATAAGATTGCTATGCTTTCCTGCAAAGCTGCCTGTCCAAGGCCACAGCCTTGAAGTTTAAGACACACGCACCCACCACACCACACCACAATCTCATTGTGTACTCCCTTTGTGGTCTCACAAGGTTCTGTCTTCTTTTCCTTCATTTTCAACACATGTATCTACAGATGCTTTACAAGATTGTGATGGATTTGGAAATGTTTGGTGCCAGCAAGCTGATGGATGCCAAGTTATCCTTCTAATCTGACTAGAGCCCTTCTTCTTCTTCTTCTTCTTCCTCCTCCTCCTCCTCCTCCTCCTCCTCCTCCTCTTCTTCTTCTTCTTCTTCTTCTTCTTCTTCTTCTTCTTCTTCTTCTTCTTATCACCAACACTTAACTGGCAAGAATGATACTAAAAGCCAACCAGGACACATTTTTACTGGGTGACACATATATTAATACGGGTACTTAATAAACATGTGTGCATCTGGTTTGGTCCTCTGTCCTGATGGCTGTATACCAGATAAGTCCTCGGAAGTCTCATTTCCTATGGGGAAACAGTACTGAAAGAGCTCTGTATGTGGCCAGCTGAATCTGTCCCACTAATAGAAGACCCCCAAAACTCAGTTGCAAGCATTGTCTGTAGATGAATGCTTCAACTATGTATTGATGCCAACAGAGTGGTCATCAAGCTGTACATTATCCAAAATCTACCTGCAGACCATCTCCAATGTGAACCTGTATCCTGTCTCATGCCTGCGTAATCAATTTCTTGACACTTGATGAGTTGTTATTTTAAGCCTTTTCCGACACCCTCACCCTGGTTGTGCAACCACCATCAATAACTGCTTCTGTGCATGAATGTACCTTGAGATGTGTTTATAGGCTAAAGACACCTGCCATGATGGATGGCATTTTAGCAGTAATTAGAGCAAACGGTGACGTGAGAGTTTAATAAAAGCAGCCCTGTTGCAAAGACCTCATGCTGCCAGTAATGGAAATCTGACATTTACGCATCCTATGTAGTCTTTGAAACTGCAGTCCATTATAGCTGAACTACTGTGCCGCTCTGTTCAGCCATTCTGTTTCCCAGGGGTGTTTTGAGCACGTAACACTGCCCCCCCATCTTTTCCTTTGTTACTTTGCAATAAGGCTAGTAAGTTATGCAGCTTTCCTCTTAAGAAAATAAAATAATATTGGAACTGCTATATTTATTCAGTGTATGTTTCAGCTGAGCATAATTTATAAACACAACTCTTGTTCTAGTGAACAAGCAGAGTGCAGTCTAAACTGCTCTCTTTTATAAGGATCAGAATCCTTGGATGGCTCTGCATAATCTAGTGATTGTTGCATACCTGAGGATTACCAAGACAGAACATTTGTTTAGGACTAGATTGTAGTATGCTTAATTTTCTGAAAAAAATTCTCAGCTCCTTGAGCTTTTCATTGTGACCCTTCCAACCAGGATTTCCAAAGCTGCCCAGGAGCATTTTGAATTCTTAACTCCCCATCTCCTTCAGTATTAAAATACATCCAAGTCTGATTTTAAGGAGGCAGTTCATGTAATTCATCCAACCCTCTTCAACAACAAGGATATTATGCATTTTGGTGCATCAGCCCAGGAATCACACCTGTGCCACCTTTAGTTGCATGCTGGAGAAAAGCAAGATACACAAAATACACAAAAGTAAATAAAATCCAGCCTTCTATTGCCTTCTTTTTATTTATTTAAAATCAAAAAGCCACAAAAAACCAAATAAAATGGGGATTCAGACACACAAAGCTGGGTCCAATCTTATGGTTCAGGCAAAAAGCACAGTCTTAAGTGTTTCCTGGGTTTGGCTCATTTATGGCCTTCTAGGAATGGAATAGCTCATGCTTAGTAGTCTATGCATTGGTAGTCTCAAGACTTGATTACAGTGGTACCTTGGTTTACGAACTTAATCCGTTCCGGAAGTCCGTTCTTAAACCAAAGCCTTCTTCAACCAATGCATGCTTTCCCATAGCAGCGAAAAACTCAATTTACAAATGGAACACATTCAACAGGAAGTGAAACATGTTCTGCTTTCAAGGCAAAGTTCACAAACCAAAACACCTACTTCCGGGTTTGCAGCGTTCTTAATCCAAGTTGTTCATAAACTAAGCTGTTCTTAAACCAAGGTACCACTGTACTACAATGTAATTACTGCTACTTTGGGGGCAGAATGCTGTGTCCCAGTTGTTGATGGAATAACCCTTTTGACAGTGTAAAGGCACCTGTGCTGTGGAAAATGCACTGGCTGAATATTTTGAAGAAGTTTCTAAATGGCTTGGCTCAAATGCATTAAGCAACCTCTTAAGTTACAGGCATCAGTCTATAGCACATGCGGGGCTAATATCAGGGCATCTCAACACTTTAGAATTTACTTTTAACTTTCTTGCTTCCTGCCCAACATTTTATTTTGTGGTGGTAGCTGCTGATAGTAAGCCAGCAAATATTGATTGTTGGCTTCATTTTAAGTTCAGTCATCATCCATCTATCAAGCAAGGTGCCATGTATGCTGGTTAATAGCATTGAACAGATTTGTGAACCAGGCTAGCTCACATTGGAACCAACTTGCATTACTGAGATTATGTCTATAATATGTGAACAGAGTTACTGATAAATGGAAAAAAATACTTTTTAACATCTTGCATTGCTCTAGAAGCAGGAATATGTTTAGAAGCTTGATCTCAGCAGGCTTGCATTTATTTTTAAAAATACAGACTACATTTAAAATATAACTGATTTCACTAATGTCCTCGATCTAGGGTCCTGGAGTCTGTTAGTGAATGGTAGAAATTAATAAATGGTAGGACTGAGATAATATTTGGGATATGGAGGGAAATGCAAGCTAAAGAACCAGCCTGACTCGCTAGCTAAGTCCTGAGCCATTAAGGGCCACTGACAATGCAACAACAACAACAACAACAACAACAACAAACAAACAAACAACAACCCACTCTCTCTCCCCCCCCCCCCAAGGAGTGGACAGACACAGGAGAATTGGCAGGTTGCCAAGTTGACGGGGGCATGATGTCACAGGAAAATTTGTCCTTTTTGAAATCTAAAGGTGTTCTGGAAACAAGAGGGAAGTAGGCAGAACCATCTTGGCGCTGGCTGGAGGAGGCTGCACCGAGAGACTAGGAGCCATGACTGACTGCTGCTTTCGGCCCAAGTTTGCTGAAGCTATGATAGGGGCAATGAGAGTCTCTCTTGGGGTATAATGTTCTCCACCCCCTCCATAGCTGTAAATATGTGTGCAATAAACCATATTTCTAAAAGACACTAGCCTCTGCTGTGCCTCAAATTTCCCAACGGAAGCACAACCCTGGAGGGCGTGCCTGAAACCCCCTGCAATCTTCTTGTGACCGCTCGGCAGAGGTTGGGGGTGGCGTGCAACCTTTGTAACAGTATTCTTCATTTTGTTTATGGAACAATTTAAAACAGGGATGGCACAGTAATTAGGTTTCTGCTTTTACCCACACAGTAGGAGGTTAGTTGCAAAAGAACTCCAGCATTCTTGCTGCTGCAAACTCTATGGCTCTGGTTCCTTGACCTTTAGGAGACAGATTTCTAAGCATTCACCATGTGTTTTGAAGTGTGTGCATATGCAACAGGAGATAGATTGTAGCTTGTCTGCAGCAATATGTCTTTTCAACACAAGAATACTACAGGATAAATAAATCAAATTCAGAAAGCTGCCGATGCTGTGGAACGTACAAATGCTTTTCATATACATTTTATTTATTTTGAGATATTTGGCGAGACGACACACAGCTGATTTGTAAACTAAATCACAAAGTAAAGTGCGCCGTTCTTTTTGTGAATGCAGCTCATTTTGTACTGGACAGAGATGCTGGGGATTTTAAAGAATCAAAAGAACATCACATGACTTTCAGAAGCCTAAATCGGACCATGTTAGACATACGGCCAGGGAGATGGATGCACTGATCAGGGCAGCAGCTGAATGCATTATTTCAGAGTTTCAGCATAACAAAGGAAGGCCATCATGGAACCTCAGAGAGCGGACTTCAAAACAAAATTATTAATAGCCAAGAGAGAGAAAGCTTTCGTGAAAATTCAGAACTCAAGTCTAAATGGAATTTCTGCTCCAAGAATGAATAATAGATGGGATCCAACTGTTTTGTAGCTGAGCACAAATTAACGATTCATTGATTGTAATCAAAAGCAGCTGCCTTTAATCAAAGAACAGGTTCTGATAGGTCATTATCAAATGGTATGGTAATGTTCTGTCTACAGAAAGAGCAGAGAAATAGCCTGTCTTTAGGACACAAAGTGCATTATTTTGCTGAAAAGCTTACCTAGGCATTGCTTTCCTTTATGTTTCCTCTTTTATTCTGTTAATATTTATCATCTTTGTTGTTATAATGAATCCAGAGGCAGTCCCATCAAGGGTCATCAGGGCCAAGTGACTTCTAGAATCACATAGCAAATAGCAATTTTTAGAGGAAAATGTGTTGTGTCGTAACTCCAGATGTGGCTAATTCAAGCAGTTCATGATGTTGAAGAAATCAGGACAGGCAAGACTGAAGCTGGGTTAAACGGACTATCAGCAGAAAGACATGGAAATTTTGAGTTTCAGACACTATGCCATCAGAAGAATATTCACAAATAGGAGTGAGTTCCCCTGGAGTAGGATGCTTTTGTTGGGCTCTTAGAACACACTGGAAGATGGTCAGAATATTGAATATGTATTCATTCGCAAAAGGCATGGAACTGCATTGTTGTCCCAACACAACTTCAGGAGTGCAATCCCAAGGAAGTAAACAACCCAGTGCTTTTTTTTCTGGGGGTATGCAGGGGAAACATGTCCCTAAACATTTTGTGAAGTTTGGCCTCATTGAGGGGCAGTATTTCAATATGAGTAGGAAAATGAGAGTACCCCTAAACATTTTTTTCAGGGGGGAAAAAGCACTGAAACCATCTATTATCAATTGTTTCAACATCAATAACATTATTTTCAGCACACCAGGCAATGGAATAAGGAAAATGTGGTGCTTCCATGTTTCATATATGATGGACCTGCAGGAAAGTTAAAGGGTTCTGGAGTGACATACACTCAGAATTAAAATAAAAAAATTCCTTCAGTAGCACCTTAAAGACCAACTAAGTTTTTATTTTGGTATGAGCTTTCGTGTGCATGCACACTTCTTCAGATACTCAGAATTAAAAGTAATGCTAACGGTAAATTTCCTCCAAAAAAACCAGAAGCATTTATTCTGGGTATTACAGACATTGACATCCCCAAGGGTATAAGAAAATTCTTTTTATATGCAACCGTGGCCACAAGAGTGCTTATTGTGGCATATTGGAAAAATGACAAACACCCCACCAGAGTCGAATGGGTACTCAAATTGACAGAATATGCAGAATTACCCTCCCTTTTGGAAAGAATCAGAGATAAACCCAGACAAGAGTTCATTCTAGAATGGGATAATTTCAAAAACTACCGTATTTGAAAAAATACCGTAGCTGTAACTTAAACACGGTAGTTGCCTTTGAATGATTTCTGTAAACAATATATATGATGGAAAATGATATTGAAATAGAAAAGAGAATTTTTATAAATTAATAATGGTAAATCAAAGCAAGATGTTTAATATAACGGAAACATGGAGAGGATGGGAAGGCATAGGTCCATGTAGAAAGCACATAGTTGAAATTGTATGTATCTTTGGTGATATTTTTACTGGATTGATGAAAGTGAAGATGACTAGGTGTTGTATATATATGGGAAATGAATAATAAAGTATTTTTTTAAAAAAAAAAGGGAAAAGGTGGTGCTTATCATCAGAAAAGCACAAAAGAAGTTACATTTGAAGTGGGGAATTATGTAGAGGGAAATGTGGGAAATAGCAAATACAAGGCCCATGGGGCAGTTGGTCTTGCTGGTGCAATGCAGAGAAAAAGTTCTCAAAGTTCAGCAGGTAAGTGTAGAGACAGACTGAGCGGACCTGAGGAATATGGAACACACTAGGGCTCTGAGGTTTTCCTTGAGAAAACTCGTGATAATGATACTTTCAAATCCTACAGCATTTGGGGATAAAAAGTATGCTGTTCTTAGGCTGCGCTATACTAATGTGCCTGAGAGTAAACCCCATTGAACTCAACGGGAATTCTGAGTATGTGTAGGAATGCAACTATGTGTTTGTATAAGACGTCTGCGCTTGAGGTATGAGTGTGAGAAGTCTAGAGCTGAAGGTAAAGTTTAGTCAAGAATCATTTTGCTGCCTCATTTCCATTGTAGCATAAATCATTAACTAAAGTTACAAGAGCAGTGTTACAGACTGTTCTGTAGCAGTAATTTTTAGAAGTAGGTTAACAATGTAGCCCCGTTTCTGACCCTCATGATGCAGTTAATGAGCAACACCCTTCTAGAGAGCGGCATAACCTTATGGCCTGATATTGCCTTATTATAATCCATTTTTTTCGGAGTGGGAAAAAGTCCCCCCTGTAATTGTGAAGTCAGTTTAGTAGTTTTTGAGTCTCCCTTTCTAGTCTTCATAAGAATGCCACCTTTTTAATTTGCTTTTTAACAAGAACAGAGTTATAAATCTCTTGTCTCCAATTACTTAAATATTGAGCAATCTCTTAAACCTATTTTACTAATCGGCAGATCACTTCCTTCAGATAAAGAGTGTAGCTCTAAACAAATTCGCAAGAACCCATAATAGCCTTCCAGCTGCCCATTTATCTGTAAGAAGACTTTTGTCACATTTGAGGTGCATATTGTACATACAGTATCTTGCAGAAGCCCGTTCTTCTGAAATACCCAACATTGTTGAATCTCCTCAAACTCACTATGTTGAATACCTTTTCTGTAGTCTTGAGGAGGAAAACTCTCCGATATTTCTTGCAGTTTGCATGTTCCACATTGTATTTGTTCTAATACAATGGGACAATGCTAAAATGTTCTGTGAAACTGATCCTTCCTTCAGCGTAGCAAGGGGTTGTAACTACAGCTAGGGTAGAACACAGCAGCTAGACTGTTAACTGGGGGCAAGAAGGAGTGGAAATAAATAAATCAATAAAAAATCACTGTTCATGGCTCAACAGCACAGGCCACCAATTTCCAAACTTCCAAGCTTCCCAGCTTTGACCTTTGAAATTGTATGTGGCTTGGGACCCCTATACCTAAAGGACCACCTTCCGCATGTATACCTGCCTGAACCCTAATATTGTCCATGGAGGTCCTGCGGATGGAGGCAAGAGAACAGGCTTTTTCTGTGATGGCTCTCTGTCCACATAATGCTCTCTTCAAGGAGGTTCACCTGGTACTAACTTTTTCATAGTTTTGGAACCAGTCAGATTGTCTTGTTTTCCTGGGCATTTGAGCAGCGCCCATGGTTGGATGTTCGTCCTGTTTTGGTGTTCATCTTAAGTTGGGTAGGGTTGTTGTGATGGGGATGAACTCATTTAAGTTACTGTATTCTGATATAGGGTTATGTCCATTGAAGTAGGCCCATTGAAGTTAATGGACCCAAGTTAGTCATGTCCATTAATTTTAATGGCTCTACTCTGAGCACAACTAGCATTGGCTACAACCTTATGTTTTTAACATGCTTATGCAATTTTTTATTATTGCACTTTTTATTTGGTTTTAAATCATTTCAGGATTTTTTGTAGTGGGAAGCAGTATATAAATTTAATACACTTAAATCTCAAACCTGCCTATATGTTGGCCTCTCCATGCTTGAGGATCTCGGCTGAGATGATGATGAAGAAGAAGAGGAGGAGGAGGGGGGGGGGAAAGAGTTTGGACTTGATATCCCATTAAGGAGTCTCAAAGCGGCTAACATTCTCCTTTCCCTTCCTCCCCCACAACAAACACTCTGTGAGGTGAGTGGGGCTGAGAGACTTCAGAGAAGTGTAACTAGCCCAAGGTCACCCAGCAGCTACATGTGGAGGAGCAGGGAAAAGAACCCGTTTCACCAGATTACGAGTTCACCGCTCTTAACCACTACACCATGCTGACTCCCTCCAGTTAGTTTTCCACCTGTAGATCCTGATTAGAGGTCATCCATGACAGATAGCACCACACTTACTTCCCAATTTGGAAGCTACAATCAGGAAACTATGGTTGTGGTATATTGAAGTTTGGACATACATACACAAATGAATTGTTTACACAATCAATATTCTGCAATATCTTGAGAAGATAGATTGCACTCTAAACATTCTTAGTCATGACAATGGGCGTACTGTTCAGTTTTCAGAAGCATGCATTCGGCCAGACAATATCACCAAAAAGAATGTTAATAAACAAAAATCTTCCATTTAAAGTGATTTAGTAGATTTCAGCAGCAGTGAACGGAAGACATTAGCAACCAAGAGAAACATCTGGTGTCACAGACCCCAGGTCTGCACAGAAATCTAAGCAAAGAAAGAGCTCCTCCGGCTGTAGAAAAAGCATGAGTGTAAGAATGAAAGCACCAGATTGCAGGTGTGGCATGTGCCTCTAGGCCTGCTAGTCCATAATTTATATCAGGGGCCAGCAAACTTTTCCAGGAGGGGGCCGGTCCACTGTCCCTCAGACTTTGTGGGGGGCCGGACTATTTTTTTTATAAAAAAAACAACGGACAAATTCCTATGCCCCACAAATAACCCAGAGATGCATTTTAAATAAAAGCACACATTCTACTCATGTAAAAACACACTGATTTCCAGACCGTCCACGGGCCGGATTTAGAAGGCGATTAGGCCAGATCCGGCCCCCAGGCCTTAGTTTGCCTACCCATGATTTATATTCTAGATTATCTAAAGGTAAATTGGAAGTCCATCATCTCACAAAGATAGAAGACTTCTGAATATAATCTGAACTAGACTAATTGGAAGGACATTGCTAGTACTTTGCATTGGATCACCCCTCTTCAAATATTTAGAGCAATATCAATTGCTTTCATTGCATCTGTGGTCAGTGTGTTTGCAACCATGAACTCAATCATTGCACAGTGGGAGGTATAACTAAATGCTTTAACACAGTACAAATAATCAAGATGAAAGAGTTGGCACTGCACCCAGAGTAAAGACCATTTCGGTTTTTAAAATGCAAAATTAATTTCAAGATGGATTGAAGTCATCCTCTGTTGCTACTGACAATGGAAGTATCATAATATCAGGGTCCCTTCGCGTTCCTTTGTCTAGCGTGTCATGTCTAGTTTGCCTGGCCCTGTGTCAAGAAGACTTTGCATTACAGATGGATAATAACCTCTGTGTACTGTATATCCTTTCCTCTTAGACAGAACTTTGCGGAGAATTTTGTGTGGTAGTTGGAGAAGCAGGTAGAAGACCTTTGATGAAAGATATTCTGTTTATCTGCAATACAGTTTCTGCGGATTTAGTTTTGCAGCTGATATAATTTATCTGAGTGTGACCTTGTGAGAAAATATTTCCCAGAGTCACAGGGATTCTTATTTTCTCTGCCAGTGCTGCAACTCTCCCCATCCTGCATCTTATTGGAAGCAAGAAGTGTGAGAGATTTTGGCAAGCAGAAACCCCAGAGTTTGGTATTGATTGAAAATGCAGCTAATATCATAGGACTGTATCTTTCGTTTGTATTCTGTGTGTAAGGAATGCACCATGAACATCTTGTAAATCCTTTAAATATTTTGTGAAGTCTCCTTTAAAAAAAAGTATCCTTTAAACCTTCTTTTTGTGCACTTATTTGTCCAATTACTGGACAAGGTTCAAGAAAGGAAACTTTCTGCAGAAGTTGTGTCCCCTGTGTGAACAACTTCTCTCTAACAAGACTGGCAACAAGAAAGCATAGTAATATTTTACCAATAGTTTCTTTGGGGAATTTCAGTCTGCCTTGTGTCCTCAAACCACTCCCCCCCCCCTGGCATTATCCCAAAGACTTCAAGTTGCCACCTTCTAGCATGAGCAATTGAAAGAACCTCACCTTGTTATGCCAAAATACTCAGAAAAAACTGTCTATATCTGAATTGGATTTTCAGTGGGACTATGAGGATGGACATGAATCTGCCTGAGGCTGGCAAGGGCAAGATATACTTATTTCAAAGCTTAGAGTGTCTCCCACTAATTTTCTACATGCAGGGAGTGGTTTTCTCCCCAGCATGCCAAAGTGATACTGTTCTGACAGGACACTTAAAGTGTACCTCATAGTTTAGCTGCTATTAGGGAAAGAAGAAGGGAGCAATTTATGTCCCAACCCTGTATTCATCACAATCAGTGCTGTTTCTGTTCCGCTGCAGTTCTGCGTCTATTTTTTTAAAATTAAATTTATATATCGCCCTTCATCCGAAGATCTCTGGGCGGTTCCCAAGATAGAACTATTCATCTTATTGTCTACTAAGTTATATAACTATCTACATAACTTACAATCATTTCATTGTAAGGGGGATGGCAAAACAATATAAAACAAAGTCATTAATTACATATTGCTTGGAGGTTTTAAAACAACAACAACAGTGTTGTTGAGAATTGCATTTTCCATGTTTCCTTGCACCACTTGGGCACTGCCGTGCATGCTTAGCACAGTGCCCAGGACTTCAGCCTCTGATGTCTGTAGGCCTTATCAGACCTGCCCTCCCCCAGGTAAGTTTGGGGAAGCCAAATGATGCAATATTAGAATTTTTCAAAACTTTGGAAGGAGTGGCCTGGTTTGAAAGGGCTTCAGGCTGCTGAATTCCACTTTCTGAATGCAGCTCTCCCCCCCCCCAAATTTGAGATTCAGCACTGTCACTAATTCCCCTTATCCTTCTTATACACGAACAAAATGACATCTATCTATATATAGTGTGGCCGGATAATCTTCAGAGATCTCCGCTCAATTTCCAGTTAAGTGTCTGTCTGTCCTCCCTCTCTTTCACACACAGCAAGCACAGAGGTAATTTTCAGGTTCTTCTTTATGGTTCAATATAGTACATTTCAAGTACGAAGGACAGATATTGAACCGTGCTGCCAATAGACGTGTTTAATCATATTGGCTGGAGCCAACAAGTAATCCCTATACTTGTCCCAAGAAGTTCACCGTCTGATTAGACACGACAGCAACAGCATGCAAGGGAGGCTGACGTGATGGGTGCCGTGTTCATGTGTCACAATCCGCTGGGAGATCATCTTGCACAAACCCCATCAAAATGAAGAGCTTTACTCTTTTCTAGCACTGCCCTAATTTGTTTCAGTGGGAGTACCAAACTCTTGGCCAGGTACCTTTCATTTCCGCATGGCCCAAGAGGTGCCTATCCTCCTCCTTTGCAGAAAGGGTAGCCTTTGTGGATTTATTTGCAATATCTCCAGTTGTGTTCTCAAAAGGTAACATGGGGGGTAAAAATGAGATATGCGAAAGAACAGATTCCTATTCTTCCTGTGGATTCGCTCTATGTTTTGGAATTGTGTGAGAGAGTGTGTACAGAAGGTACATCCAGGCATATAGATGAATCCATGGCTGAGGGCAGGGACACACAACAAAGTCTTAACCCCAATGTGCATCGCTCCATCTACTCCGTTCTTGACTTTCCCTGTGCTGAATGGGAAAGGTCTGCATGGGGTCTTTAAAACAGGATTCAAAATCCCGCAAGGATTTTTCGACTCACCTTCAAGTGAACACAAACAGAGGCCCTCTGCGTGTCTGTCCTCCTCACTCAACAATAGGAAAGTTGTACTGGCAGCTCCACATGTATGGAAACGTTGGGGGTCGGGTGTGTGTGTGTACCCCTGCACTTGTTGACAGTTTTAGCTCATATATGGTATGTTCAGGTAAATATCCATGGGGTGCCAACTCACCCTCAGTATTGTGGGTGGCTGCCGCAACACGGACATGTGACATCACACACACGACCACAGGGAGAAGCTCAGACTCGGAGGTGGAGAGACTCTGCCTCTGCATCCAACCCTCCACCCCCCTGGAAAAGGGTGCCTTGCTTGCTGACTGTGGAGGGTGGAGCTGAACTGCTTCTCAGAGGCAGCACTGCTGCCGCCTGGCCGCTTTTCTCATTGACTTTGTGGGTGCCCAAGCACCCATGTCCCTCTGGAGTTGGCTGCTATGTTCCTGCCCAAGAGGAACCAATGGCAGGCCTGGGCAGAGACAGTCCAGAAGTTTCTTCCCTGAGACACTGCTTGCATATGAACTAGCGATCAGCAGTAACTGGTGGTTCTCTGAGAAGATGCATTGACTCAAACTCACCACATGGGGCAGTGATCAGCAGTAACGAACAATGCATCTCCCTTAATGGAGAGAGTCTGATTCATATGCCACAGGACTGGCCCACCCATTAGGCAAGGTGAGGCAGTGGCCTCGGGGCTGCAGGCTCCAGAAAGCTGGGAGAGGCAGCTCTGCTGCCTCCAGCACTTGTTGGCCACTGCCTTCCCCCTCCACTGTTTGTGTGCCTCCACACCTACAGTTCAGGCACGCAACAGCAGGTGGTGAGAGGCAAGCAGGCACACTGTGGAGGGCAAGGCAGCAGAGGGGAGCAGCATTTCCTGTTTTGCCTCTAGCGGCAAAACGTCCAGAGCTGGTCCTGATATGACCACATTGTTGTAAGTCAAACAAACACTTCAAAGTGTGTGGGCTCTAGATAAACATGGCAGAGGGAAGTGGGATAGCAGTGTCATTGCACCCTGACCTACACATGCAGATTTGGACTTTGCAGATTTGGGGCAGCTGGTTCTGTCCGGGTATCCAGGATTCTTTATTTTAAGAATTATCGTTTTTATTTCAAAAGTTAGGGACTTTAGGTTTATCCCATTTAGTTCTTAACCATTTTATGACCTTGTTTTAAATACTAGCTATAATTTGTGGCCATCCTTTACAAAAGATACTGTGGTTCTCTCTCTCTCTCTCTCTCTCTCTCTCTCTCTCTCTCTCTCTCTCTCTCTCTCTCTCTCTCTCTCCCTGTGTGTGTGTGTGTGTGTGTGTGTGTGTGTGAGAGAGAGAGAGAGAGAGAGAGAGAGAGAGAGAGAGAGAGAATATAAACTAAGGCTGCAGTTGTATTCCCATTTACCTGTGCAGTGAGCCCTGTTGAATTCAATAGGATTCCATTGTTAATTAGGGAAAGGTTGGTAAATAGGATAACAATAAGGCAAAGTGTATGATTTTGGCTTTGTGAATACACCTTAATGAAAGCTTGGTTTTTGTACGCCACTTACATTCTAGCTCTGATGCGTCATACCTATTCACACCTCTCATTTTTAGATATTGTAGAGCTCTATTATTAGATGGGGGGGATAAGTTGGAAGCAAACGAAAAACGAACAATGTGCAAAACCTAAGGTCTGCAAATGCTGCAGGAACATCCTGTGTGGCTTTGCAGTTTTTGATGTGTGGTACTTCAAGTGAATTTCAAAATAGCAATGAAGCATAGCTCCTGTGGAGAAGAAAATACATTTGAAGTAGCTTGTCACATTCATTCAGAATAACTGGTGAAAGTCTGAAGATTAACAAGTTTGGTTTTTTTATTTATTTTTTATAAAAACCACACAACCCCCTATACGGCATGTAAGACAATGGGAAAATAGGACTCTGGTTTTCGTGAAAATGATCAATAGCTAATAATTGGTGTTTAAAGTGGCAACCAACAGGCCTTTTAGTAAGTCATGGCTATCTGGAAACCATTTCCCCATCCCATAATGGTGGGTGCTGGTTGCCATTGGTCAGTGGGAAGGTAAAGGTTCTCTCTTTTTTCATAGTTCACATTTTCACTGGAAGTGAAAACCTGTCCTGCGTCAAAGTGGCAGAGGATGCCACCATTCAAAGAAGATGGTGTGGCATCTTTTCTGCTTTTGGGCTCACCGAGAAGGATCCGTGATTGTTTCCTTTAAATTTAGATGCCCCAAACTAGGCACATAAAAGCTGCCAATATTAGGATCTATGCAAATGCATGTTTTGATCAACAATGTTTTTTTCATCTTGCACCACTCATTTGATGTGTCATGTTCATGCTTACCCCCTTTCTGATCTCTTTCTAAATAAGGGCATTTGTTATAAATGATTTCACCTTTTATAATGTCCCAGTTCTCCTTTTTATTTAGAGCTCAGAAATGACATATCAGTTGGGCAGCAGATTGTTATTTCGCCTGCCTCCCACAATCCATCAGGAGAGAGTTAAGAAAAGGACCAGTTATCTCATAGCAGACAAATTCCTTGTACATCATTGAGCTTTGCACTGAGCATCTCTGTGTGCTGTCAGCTGCACAGAAAGGAGATTATACTGTCTGTCTGCAACATGAATGCCCCGTAAATAGTGCTTCGACATAAGATAAAAAGCATCTTTTCGATCAGCTAGGAAATATGTAAAAGTGAATAGATATTTTAGCCAATTGTATTGATAGGTTTGGATGCTTAATACCACAACTGTTTCCTTTCATGCTGTTCAGTATGCATAAACCCCACCAACTTCATGAGATTTATGTGCGGACTGCTGTGCTGAGGACTGTAATACCGTGTGTTTAACTGACACAACATAATCACAGTGGCCTCATTGTACAAATACTTGAAACCAAATTTTTTGGGTCAGCCAAAAGTTGTGTTTTTTTTCCCTTGGCATGGGTACTAGGGGAATTTTTAATGAAACTACCATTTGCTTTTGGGGCTTCCACTACCACTTCTTTTAGTCTTCTTTAGACGGCAATCCGGCAGCCAGATCTCTTTGCCTACATGCTATCTCCATGAAACCGCATTCAGAGGAAGGGCAGGAATATTTCCCGCCACTACTTCCTGTCACTACTCTTGCGGTAGTGGTGCCTAGAAGCCAGGGCGGCAGGGAGAGGAAGTGTAGTCATTCCCACTGACTAATGAGGTAAACACTTTACCTGGTGAAGCAGGTTGGAATAGCTGGAACCTACTATAGTTATGTGACCCCCGAGCACCGCTTTTAATGAAAGGCCTAGTGATGTGCTGTTTTATTATACAGTACTTATTGGTATGGTTTTAATAGTTTTTTATATATGTATATATGTTTTTAATTTTATCAGTGTTAAATTGTTTTTAAATGGTTGTTTTTCTGTGTTTTTAGTTCTTATTTTAACCTGCAAGCCACCTTGAGTCCCATCAGGGGGGAAAGGTGGGGTAAAAATAAAAATAAATAAATATTCACAAACACCACAAAATCACCAAAACGTCTTCCAGCAAGTATAGCCAAGTTCAGCATCATTGAGGGAGGGGGAAGGTACCTCACACCTGCCTTAAACGGTTATAAATAGAGGAAATACACACCATTTTTTACTCAGTTTGGGTTTTCTCTCACAGATAATCAATTACTGTACATGTATATAGCAACTTGCAATGTGCATGTGAAAGGAAGTGTATGGAAAACTAATGAATTAAGAAATCTGGAATAACTTCAATTTGGTTATTCAACTCTATCATATCCATACTTCTCTTTGAAAGAAAGAAAGAAATCAGACAAATTTGCTTCTTGCTGTCATGTCAGCAAAGTTGCCATTGACTGCCAGGTTTGTGTACTCTACTGAAAACAGCATGTGTTCTATCCTGCAGCCAAAGTTGTTCTTAGACTTCAAGAAAATTAGGATAGATCTTTCCAATCACCATATATAATATATATGGCAAAATTCTACCTGGATGCCTGCATTGTGCATTCCACAGAAGAAGCAGAAGGCTAATAGATCAAAACTTCAATGCTGGCTGTCAAGCAAGTTGCAATAACAGCCCTTCATATATCAACGGAGCATCCATCACTATTACAGCAAATGAAATATGGAGGCTTCTTTGGTCCCAGACTCCCACACCCTGTGTTGCTTTGCGTTGTGTTCATTTAACTCTTCATTGAGGAGAGTGAAGTGGCAAACTTAGTCCATTAGACTAAACATATTAATCTGGATTTAATTCAAGTTACAGTGAGAAATAATAACTGTACAGAAAGATTTTTTCCCCCATGTTCCTATAACCATCATTTTAAAAGGAGGACAACAGAGCATGTTTTTTAAAAGGAAAGGGGGGGGAAACAAGTGAAGCAGCATTTGTCTAATTACGTTGCTTTCCTAACTGAACCATCTCATTAGCTACAGGCAACGAAAAGTATTCAAAAAATGGAAATTTATTTGAAATATTGAAAAATATTTTTGAATCCCCACTCTTCTGGCAATATAAAGCCATTAGAAGTATGTATACTACCGGTACTTTCTAAACTGGAGACCTGTTGATAGGACTTGCTTTTTCTTCTTAAGACACCTAGTACAGTCATACCTTGGTTTAAGTACGCTTCAGTTTGAGTACTTTCAGTTTAAGTACTCTGCAGACCCGTCTGGAACGGATTAATCCACTTTCCATTACTTTCAATGGGAAAGTTTGCTTCAGGTTAAGTACAGACTTCCTGAACCAATTGTGTACTTAAACCAGGGTATCATTGTATTGCAATGTTAAGCACACCTGCAAGCAGCAAGTTTGCCAAGACCAAACGGGCATTGGCCTGAAAGAAATATTTGTCTATTCATTGAATGTATAGCCTACCGTTCAACTATGATAGAAGTGCAGGGCCATCCAAGCAGTCTCACAGACCCAGACCTCTGTAGTGTCACCAATATTGTTGCATTGTGTACATTCAGATGATGCTTTATGCAAAATTTTGGCAAGGGCTTCTTGGCCTTAATAGGTGGGTCACATAGCTGCCAAGTTATCCCTTTTTTTAAGGGATTTTCCATTATGCTGAATAGGCTTCCTCGCGAGAAAAGGGAAAACTTGGCAGCTATGGTGGGTCATAGACCCTCACCTATTCACATTGGCTTTCCTGGCCAGCCTCTTATCTCTCCCCCCCCCCTCCCCATTGTTCCACACTTCCTTCTGTGCACATGGGGAGCAAGCAAAACAGGGATAAGGAATGATTCCTGAGAGGAAGAGAATGCACACCTATTTAGAGTTAGGTTGGTTATATTTTTGTCAGTTCAGATACAATACAAAACATCTTCACTACTGGTGTTACATTGGCCCATGTAGATTCTACATGTAGACTCCTATCCAGTCAGTAATCACATATTGATTGCAATGACATCACAGTGCTACATAGTTCATTTAGTTGCATGGTGATGGCAATTACCATGGAAAACAAGGACAGATCTTCCTGGATCAATTATCTTACCCATTCATTTATCTTGACCATGCCATGGATGGAATGGCACAACAATGCTACACCAGATTTGGCTATGTGATCATGTTACTGAGAAGAAGTGATGGCAATGGTAAAGAGAGTGAGAAAAGGTCATTACAAAAAAATAACAAAACACTTTATACAGTAATCATCATCATCATCATCATCATCATCATCATCATTTATTATTTATACCCCGCCCATCTGGCTGGGTTTCCCCAGCCACTCTGGGTGGCTTCCAACAAAAGATTAAAAATACATTAAAACATCAGGGCTGCCTTCAGAAGTCTTTTAAAGATAAGATATTTGTTTACTTCTTTGACATCTGATGGGAGGGTGTTCCACAGGGCGGGCGCCACTACCAAGAAGGCCCTCTGTCTGGTTCCCTGTAACTTCGCTTCTTGCAGTGAGGAAACCACCAGAAGGCCCTTGGCACTGGACCTCAGTGTCCGGGCAGAACGATGGGGGTGGAGATGCTCCTTCAAGTATACTGGACTGAGGCCATTTAGGGCTTTAAAGGTCAGCAACAACACTTTGAATTGTGCTCGGAAACGTACTGGGAGCCAATGACAGGTCTTTCAAGACCGGTGTTATGTGGTCTCGGCGGCCGCTCCCAGTCACCAGTCTAGCTGCTGCATTCTGGATTAGTTGTAGTTTCCGGGTCACCTTCAAAGGTAGCCCCACGTAGAGTGTGTTGCAGAAGTCCAAGGGGGAGATAACTAGAGCATGTACCACCCTGGAGAGACAGTCCATGGGCAGGTAGGGTCTCAGTCTGAGTACCAGATGTAGCTGGTAGACAGCCGCCCTGGACACAGAATTAACCTGTGCCTCCATGGACAGCTGTGAGTCCAAAATGACTCCCAGGCTGCGCACCTGGTCCTTCAGGGGCACAGTTACCCCATTCAGGACCAGGGAGTCCTCCACGCACGTACACCCCCTGTTCCCCCCCCAAAAAAACAGTACTTCTGTCTTGTCAGGATTCAACCTCAATCTCTTAGCCATCATCCATCCTCCAACCGCCTCCAGGCACTCACACAGGACCTTCTTTCCTAAGGTATGCCAAGGAATGATTGAAAAGAGGGGGGCACTTTTCCACATTGCCAAAAAAAAGTTCACATAAATTGTGAGTAGTTTCAGCTCAGCCCCTAATTATAAGTTATTTGAAGCGGAGCAATAATTTGTGCCATTAGCCCAATGTCTCTGTCTTTCTCGCTGAGAAGTATCTAATTTTCTATTCTACCTAATGAGTAATATGTAACTCAAAAGTTTGTACGCTCCTACAGTGACAGTATTCCGTAATCATTTGAACATTCAGGGTACTACATTGGACACTTGGAAATAATCACATATACTCAAGCCCAATGCACAATCAGTTCTCCAACTGGCTAGGAAAAATATTGGTTAGCAAATTGTGTTTATAAATGATATGATCAAATTGGTCGGATGAAGGGAATGATTAGGATGGTTAAGTGATAGGATGAAATTAAACATTGTATATAAGTGATGCAATTATATTGAATCTAATCCTTTCCTTGATCATATTAGTTCACTGAACAGGGGCAAGATTTCATTTCTTGCTAACCAATATGCTCCTATGTGAAAGTATAAATAAATCCAGACATACAGATGGCAGAGACAGATCAAGGACTGGTTTATTATGCCCTCGTGTAGCATTCTCCCCCCCCCTTCTCCAATTACTCTTGCCTATTAAAAATTCAGTGCATGTTTTAAAATCTTATTTTGTTCTCACCTTATTTTTGTTCAGCATTTGTTAATTTATACTGGGGAAAATGTTCTGAACCTCTATCCAAGATGTGTTGATATGGTGTGGGAGAGAACAATCACTGTTCACTACTGAATTCTAGTGGCATCTTCTTCTTTTTCCCCTTTCTTTCTTTCTTTCTTTCTTTCTTCTTAAATTCTGAACTGCAGCGATATTTATAATTCTCTCATAATGAAACCATGGTGAAAGGGAGAGAAAGGGTCCTTTTTAACTTTGTGGCATGAAGCACTATAGAAAAACAAATGTGTGAAAACGAATACAAGTCTCAAGCCCTCCGTCTCTTCTCACATTAATTTTGACTCCAGGCTAATTTGACAGGTTGCAATGACAGTTTTATCAACCAAAAGCATGAACAAAATGTAAAATTAAAAAGGAATAATGGGAATAATAAATGCATGTAGTCCAAATGTATCACTATTTCTTTTGGGAAATGGGGTGCTGGAGTAGAAAGTTCAATAAAAAATATGTAACCAGTGTAATTCTGCTATTCTGATTTTTGTTTTGTTGACATGCACCTCATTTCCTTGAAGCTTTTGATGTAAAAACTTTTACATGGTCTTGGAATTGCATTGTAATCAATGTCTACTAAGTTAGACTTGAC
This sequence comes from Zootoca vivipara, assembly GCF_963506605.1. Taxonomy (NCBI): domain Eukaryota; kingdom Metazoa; phylum Chordata; class Lepidosauria; order Squamata; family Lacertidae; genus Zootoca; species Zootoca vivipara. Next base: position 46,499,103 of record NC_083287.1, read on the forward strand.
TAACTGAGGTTCATTAATTTTATTGGCTCTAAGTAGAACTTAGTTGGATACAGCCCACCTTCGGTTATATAAGAGCAGGCATCCCCAAACTGCAGCCCTCCAGATGTTTTAGCCTACAACTCCTATGATCCCTAGCTAACAGGACCAGTGGTCAGGGATGATGGGAATTGTAGTCCAAAACATCTGGAGGGCCAAAGTTTGGGGGTGCCTGTATAATAGCATGGTAAAGGTAAAGGGACCCCTCACCCTTAGGTCCAGTCGCAGATGACTCTCGGATTGCGGCGCTCATCTCGCTTTACTGGCCGAGAGAGCTGGCGTACAGCTTCCAGGTCTTGTGGCCAGCATGACTAAGCCGCTTCTGGAGAACCAGAGCAGTGCACGGAAACGCTGTTTACCTTCCCGCCGGAGCGATACCTATTTATCTACTTGCACTTTGACGTGCTTTTGAACTGCTAGGTTGTATTTTATTATTTATTTGAAAATGTATGAACTGCTTCTTCTTCCTCATAACAATGTACTTGTTGTGTATTTCCATAAGCACCTGGAAATACATAACAAGTACATTGTTATGAGGAAGAAGCAGCAGTTCATACATTTTCAAATAAATAATAAAATACTGATTTGATCAGAATGTGATTCCCTTGCTGTGTCACAGTCCAATCTTCTGTTTCTGTTTAATCACCAGTCACTGGGTGTTTGAAGCAGGGCAGGAAATGAAGCTTTTGCTTGTTTGCCCCTACATCTGATATTCAGAAGTATACTTGCACTGCACATGGAGAGGACAACCTTAAGACTTCCCCTCTGCAGTACAGAGAGAGCATTCAATCGCAGGAACAAAATGATTATAGTCTTCCAAAGCAACCACTCTATTCCAAACTTAAAAATGGAAAGCGTAATGCTGGTGGTCAACAAAAGAGGTTTAAAGGCTGTCTCAAGGCAAAATTTTAAAAATGTAGTATAAACACCAACAATTGGGAAACACTTGCCTGCGAGTGCACCAATTGGAGAACAGCCTTTACCAAAGGTCCCATGGGCTTTGAAGACACTCGAACTCAGGACTCCAGGGAGAAACATGCTAAGAGGAAGCATGCTTGGCAAATTCACACCGTGATCAACTCCCGCCTGGAAACCAATGTCCCCACTGTGGAAGAACATGTGGGTCCAGAATTGGCCTCCACAGTCACTTGCGGATTCATTGTTAAAACCGTGTTTATGGAAGACAATCTTACTCAGCAGTGATCACCAAAGAAGAAGAAGATATAGTCATCCATTTGTATATTTTATTATTTTTATTACTACTACTACTACTACTACTACTACTACTACTACTATTACTCTCCATCCTCTCACATTTGCATTGTCTGGGTGTTCTTTGACCCTCTCCTGCCTGCAATGTCTTCTCGGTGTCATTTTTCTTCTTTGTCCTTACAGCGATTGGCCTTTGCTGATGTCTGATCTGATTGGCTGTAGCAACCCATATGATTTTGTTTACAGACGTTTCTGGTGTCATATTGTGAATGAAAGGTTGATGGTTGCAAGAATAAGTAGCAGCTTGGGAATAAAAAGGTGTTGAACGTGAATATATGTTTGTAGGAAGCAATGAAAAATCACTTGGGGAGGGTGGATGCGCTTTTTGAGAATGATGAAAATGGACATGAAACTAAATAAGTAATTTTGTGTCAGCCCTATTCATAACCTTCCTAGAACCTGAGGGATAGAATAATATGATTAAGAGCAACAGGTACAGTTATGCCTCAACACTTGCAAGTTATCTTTGGACACAATCATACACATGAACACACACACCTCATTGAGAGTTTGGGAGTCTTAGCATGTAGGTTTCTCTCCCCCATGTTGATGGCTGAGGGTGTTGGGTCCCCCACTTACAGCAAGCAGTGATCCCTGAAGGAGGGAGATCCAAACAGGAGTCCAGTTTTGGAGCTGACGCAGTCAAAAAGAAGGGAAAAAATGGGGGGGCCTCACCTTCTTCCTAGCTGGTACAAAGCAGTAAGGCTTCAGAAGTGGTGATAGATATCACTCCTCTCAGCTCCTTGTTTACAACTGCTGTGTTAGACTATTGCAGTGCATTCAGACAAAACATCCAAAACACAAAGTACAGTGGTACCTCACTAGACGAATGCCCTGCTAGACGTATTTTTCGCTAGACGAATGGGTTTTGCGATTGGAGGTTGCCTCGCAAGACGAATTCGTTTTGTGAAAAATTCGTCTAGCGAATCGCGGTTTCCCATAGGAATGCATTGAAATTCAATTAATGCGTTCCTATGGGCAATTTTTTTAAAAAAAATTCAATGCATTCCTATGGGATTCGCTAGATGAATTTTTCGCAAAATGAATTGACTCACAGAACGAATTAAATTCGTCTTGCGAGGTACCACTGTACTCAATTGTGTATGTGTATTTGTAGTCATTAAACATACTAATTGTACATGTTAGCAAACTTATAAAGTGTTTTAGGGATAGCAGGTGATGTATGTAAATAAGGCTGTCATACTAATCCAGTTTACCTGAGAATAAGTCTTGTTGAGTTCAGTAGGACTTATTCTGAGTTGTCATGGTCAGGATTGTGCTGCCAGAATAGTGGGTTTTTAAAGTATTTATTCTGCTGAACATGATTCATAGTCATTTGACTGCCTATGAATAGCGTTAAGGAGAGCAGATACTAAATGTATTTGCACAATCCCTTACAATGTCATATGCTGTATACAAAGAACTGATAAATTCTTCAGCGACCGCAACAAACTATAACTTAGCAGAAATATGAATCACCAACATAATTTTGTGCTCTGTAATAGCAAGTCTCTGCAAGCCATTTAATACTATCAAGATAACTGGTGATCCTTACCATTTATCAGCCTACTAAAAGAAAAAATCCAGTTGTCCACATTTCTCAGATGCCCTCCTATGTCATGGCATCCTCTTTATGGTATATCTACAAAATATCTGCAAATTATGGGTTAATGAGAGTACCAGCAGTTTCCAGCCACACATTCCCTGCTTGAACGCAGTACACCACAGTCAAGTTTCCAGAGTTTCAGGGTGGGAGTGTTTATTAAATGTTCAAAATTTGTTACAGCAGACCCGCAGCTCCAAATTCCTTGGTTTAGTATCAAGCAGCTAATTTGTTTGCAAGGCTTCCATGGCTTTTGAAGGTAGCTAAACTTAGGCAGACATAACTAAAACAAGCAATTGTATTGAAAGAGTTTAAAAAAATTCCCTTGGACAGCTTATAGAGTTCAAGTGTTAGAATAATATTTGCATACATTTCTACATTTAAATATATGGAGTCCCCTGAAAGGAACATTATCTCCTTATGTGCAAAGAGATATGGGTGTGTAATACTAGACAATTATAACAGTATTTTTCTACCCGTATATTTAACGTTGCTTTTGCTTTTGCTGCTGCTGCTGCTGCTGATCTAACATCATTTGAGCAGGTTTAGAAAATGAGTAACAAGCAGTCAAATTTGGTATCTTTCCAAATTTCAAATTTAATTTTAAATGTGCTTATTTGAGAGAGAGGAAAAAATGAATTCGAAAAGATGTTTGCAATTCAGAAATCTGAGTGAAGGCTCTCAAAACAATATCAAATATTATATCAATGGGAAATGTATTGTCAAATAAATAAAAACATTAATATATATATTAGAAACCAAATAGAAATTATTCCACTTACAACAATTCAGACAATATTTTAATAACAAAACAAAACCCAAAGCAGATAGCAGGAATCCAGTCAATAAAAGCCAGACAACACCATTCTACCCCCATAAGCCTGAATAAAAAGGTGCATCTACACACCACACCAAAATTTCATTGGAAATTTGGAATGTGTGAATTAAATTTATATGTTTTTATCATCCTAGCAGAGGAACTGTTGGCTCATCCAACTGAAAGTCGAAAACTTTGTTGGTTGACTGCACTGTGTTATATACCGTATTTTTCCATCTATAATAAGATGCCCCCATGTATAAGATGCCCCCTATTTTGGGGGACTCCGATTTAAGACGACCCCAGATTTTGAACATTATTTTAGAGTAAAAAAGCATAGTCTTGTACACAGAAAAGTATAGTATATTGTCTCTATGGTGTTTGCTCTCATGATTCAATGTCATGTCTAAAAATTAACTTATGTAAAATATACAGTAACTCTAATAAAATATATTTTCAAAGGCATTTGAAAGCTTAAACAAGTACTGGGCCTCCTGGATTCAACCCATGCTCCTATGCATACTTCCTTGGCACTAATTCGCATCGAATATAGTAGGACCTGCCTCCAGGTTAACATGCATAGGGTTTGGCTGCATATCTCACAAGTGCTCTCAGCTGTGTGTTGGATGCTGCCCAATGAGATTTTAAAATCTGAATATATTTGGAAGTGGTAATTAGCCCTATTAAGCCTTTCAGACCTGCAGCATGTTTTCGCACCATGCAGACGTACTTTAAAAAACTTAATGAGATATATCCAGGATATAGTGCTCAGCTCTTAACAGTGGAGCCTTCTTATCAGTCCAGCGTTTGTCTTAAAGTGGCAAAAAATAATATATTTTTTAATCAAAAGCTATTTGAATATAGTGGAACAAATTCTGATCTCAGAGCAAAGGTGGTGGCTTTGATTGAAAATAACGGAATATGTGGCATTTCCAATAACTGTTGGAGCTAAGTACACATTTTATACAAAAGCGTGTAACGGAGTCCTGATGCTTTTTTAAAAAAGAAAAAGCATACATATGGATGTGGGTGGATTTAGAGCATAGAAGCGGCAGGGGGGGTGGGCAGGGTACTTAACCTTTTCCTTGTGCACAATTTCTCTGTTCTAAATTACTCCCCAGGTAGCTTTCCCCCGTGGGGTTCAAAGTGTATGTTTGTGTTCTAAACCCTACAGGAAGAAAAGCTATGAGGGGGTGAAACAGTGAAAACTGCATATTGTATACTTTTTTTTGTTCAACACATACATAACTTGTGGAATGAACTGTCTCAAGATGTGGTGGCGGCCTCCAACTCAGAAGGGGATTGGGCGAATTAATGAAGGAGTGGTCTTTCCACGACTATTAGCCATGAAGGCTGTATGAAGCTATATGTGGCATAGCAGTGGAGCAGCCTGATAACTTCTTGAGAACTTAGCTTATTGGAGTTACAGTATCTGGTTGGCCACTGTAGGAATCTAGATTCTGAACTAGAGGGACCTGACCTGATTCTGCAGGGCTACCTTGTGCTGTTGTTGTTGTTGTTTAGTCGTTTAATCGTGTCCGACTCTTCGTGACCCCATGGACCATAGCACGCCAGGCACTCCTGTCTTGCACTGCCTCCCGTAGTTTGGTCAAACTCATGTTCGTAGCTTCGAGAACACTGTCCAACCATCTTGTCCTCTGTCGTCCCCTTCTCCTAGTGCCCTCAATCTTTCCCAACATCAGGGTCTTTTCCAAGGATTCTTCTCTTCTCATGAGGTGGCCAAAGTATTGGAGCCTCAGCTTCACGATCTGTCCTTCCAGGGAGCACTCAGGGCTGATTTCCTTAAGAATGGATAGGTTTGATCTTCTAGCAGTCCATGGGACTCTCAAGAGTCTCCTCCAGCACCATAATTCAAAAGCATCAATTCTTCGGCGATCAGCCTTCTTTATGGTCCAGCTCTCACTTCCATACATCACTACTGGGAAAACCATAGCTTTAACTATACGGACCTTTGTCGGCAAGGTGATATCTCTGCTTTTTAAGATGCTGTCTAGGTTTGTCATTGCTTTTCTCCCAAGAAGCAGGCGTCTTTTAATTTCGTGACTGCTGTCACCATCTGCAGTGATCAAGGAGCCCAAGAAAGTAAAATCTCTCACTGCCTCCATTTCTTCCCCTTCTATTTGCCAGGAGGTGATGGGACCAGTGGCCATGATCTTGATTTTTTGTGCTGTTATGTTTACCTTTCAAAAGCATCTGCTTGGGATTCATAGAGCCGTTAAGTGTTTAGGGGACCAAATGGATTATACCCTCCTTGCCAGTGCTAGCCCTGTGAAGGTGGTTTAAAATCATGTAAAACCAACTGAGTGTGAGCGTGTTGGACTAAAAAGAATAGCACTTTAGACAACAACAAAAATTGACAAAGTGAAGCCATCAGGAAGCCCACTCAACAATTGTGATACAACTTTTCTTCTTATCCAAGTATGAAGTAGTGCCTTTTACAAAGCATTCACATTTCCTGGAAACGATTAGTCTCCAGGGATTGTCCATTACTGAGAGTGTTGTAGACCTTCTATTATACCAGGGAGTCTGTCATTTTGAACTAATCAAGAAAATGACATTTTGGCAAGTTCCGTTTAAAAGTTGATAAATACAGTGTGGTTCTTCTAGTTATGAGAGAAAAGGAGTTATTGCTATTTCTACGTTGATGGACGAGCATGTTAGTAGGTGATGTTATTTGAGTCCATGCTTATAGAACCAATTGTTTGGACATCTAAAAAAAAGCACTACAAGACCTAGGAAAAATTGATGGGATTATTGTCCTGTTTCTTCTGGAAATCTGAAATGGAGGTGCTTTGCCTGAAGTAGTAATGGTGAGAAAGTACAGTCATTCCATTAGTTCCAACTCTTTAAATGGTCATACAGATTCTGACATGTGAACACTGGATGTGGGGTAGGCTTTGTGGATTGTGGATTAAAAAAATGAAACCAATTTTCATTTGTCTCAATCAGTTGGGTTAAGTTTAAATGAGGTGTGCAGCTTAGCTGAAATCAGCTGCTATAGAAGCAATTGTTGCTGCACTGATCCCAAAGAATAGCAAGAGGGAGGAGGAGGAGGAGGAGGAGGAGGAGGAGGAGGAGGAGGAGGAGGAGGAGGAAGAAGAAGAAGAAGAAGAAGAAGAAGAAGAAGAAGAAGAAGAAGAAGAAGAAGAAGAAGAAGAAGAAGTTATTGTGTTGTGCACAAATAGGTAAAAAGATATTGTACGTATCCTCAGCATGAACCCTGGTCTCCAGTGCTGGAATGAATGGGATCTCATAAATTGCGCCAAAATGTTCTCCTTTGTCCCATGTTGATCCCATATATTTTCTGTAGTGCCAGGGCGCAGAAATATTCTCTGAATCTTATAACCACTTTTGAAACAGGTACTAAAAAGCTAACAACATTTTAAAGGGGGGGGGAGAAACCTTTGCATATTTAATACCAGCTGTGTGCAAGGTGCTGTAGAGAACAAAGACATTGCATGGTCCTGTGCCCACAGAGTTTTCAATCTAAGTAAGATGGACAGGACAAAGGGTCAGCAGTTGCAGCGGTTGCAGCAAAGCAGAAGAGAAAGAGGACTATTGCTTAGTGACCAGGTTAGATGAGATGTTTGTTGTTGTTTATGGTGGACCCTATCTCAGGATTCTATCCCACTCTATACTGTGATGAAAATATGTACATACTATCCCCCCTTTTTTTGCTAGCTGCCTTTTCTTTTAATTCAGCCAAGCTGTTAAAAACCCAAAGCAAAATGTGCCTAAAAGTCTATAGTATAAGCCTGAATTCAGTTGTGAAAAGTCTTTTTGTTTCTGAAATGCCCACCTCCTTCGCTTGAAAAGCTGCACTGTGTGAGTCTTCTCAGTGTGTAATTACTTAGGGATCTATAGGTAAGACATTTTGGTGCTTAAATAAATAGTATATGAAGACGTCATGGTGAGGTCTTTCATAAATCAGAGCTGGCTTTGGTGCCATTGATTTGATGATGCAATTCACTCTGGGGGCCATACATGGTGGAGTTTAATGAAGAATATTGAAAAGGTTACAGTGCTTTCTCGAACCTCTTTTGCTGTTTGTTTTGAAGCTAGTGTCAGAGCGATGGGGATTTAAAAGTTATTAAAATACACATTTTTCTTTAGAGTCCATCTAGTTCACCTTGGGAATGCACACCGAGGGGACTTGTGGGATTATTCCCTTTCTGCTCAGTTACAGCTGCTTCTTTGTTTAATATGTGATGTGCTACAATAGACCTTTCAAAATAGCATCTAGTTGGGGGAAAAGGAAAGAATTGTGTTAAATTTACCTATAAATGTCATGGCCATATTCAAATGGTCGATACATGCAAGGAAGATGGACAAAAATTAAATTACATTAAAAAGTTATCCAGATGATTATCAGCTTTGGACAAGGTGGACGGGCAGTCAGATATGAAAATGGGTACAGGGGTTTGTTTTTGTTCTGCACCTTCTTCTGGTCAGTTTTATAAAGCCTGCTGCCATGGGTTACTACCCGGTATTTCACTGGAACAGTTGCAGTCTAATTTTCCCTCTGCCCAGATGAGTCAATGGTAGTGCAACTTGAAACCACACTATCATACTTAGATGAACATATTGTTGACTTGAAACACAGACAGCTATAAAGTGAGAGACACAATGTTAGGAGGAAATTGGATTGCTTTAAAACTTGATTCACACATGCAACTTGCAATGTGGAAGGGTACTTAGAATGAAAATGCAGCCATATGGCAACTTTTCCATATGGCAAGCCACATCTGTGAAGCATGCCTCCATGCAATCACATAGATTTTTACAACACCAAGCAACCCTTTGTTCATGAAAGTCACTGGAACTGTGTGGGGCATAGCTGTCAAGTTCTCCCTCTTTTTAAGGGAAATTCCGTTATGCTGAATAGGCTTCCTCGCGAGAAAAGGGAAAACTTGACAGCTATGGTGTGGGGAGCTTACTACTTGGAATAATATCTATGTGGTTGTATTTCCAAGGGGCTATCACAACACTGAAAATCATGGATCACCCAAGTTCATTCCCGTAACAATAAACTACATAATGTCCACATAGGCCTGACAATAGATGTACAGTATCGGCTATTTCATCTCAGGTCTGTTTATATGTTTCACTTGCTCTCTGGTGCAGCTGTGAGGAAGAGATCAGAAACTTCCATTTTAAAAAACCACAGTTTAGTGTTATGCCCAAACCCATATGACTGTGGTTAGTCTTTACTATGGTTTGTTGAAACAAGCCAACTTCAAACCTTTATGAAGGTGACTGGTTTCAATTAACAAATGTTGAGATTAACCACAGCATGGCATTTGGATGTAACACTAAATTGTAGTTAATTGGAAGTGAAAGTTTCTGATTTGCTCAAGGCTACACTGGAGAATCATGCTGGCCACATGACCCGGAAGCTGTAAGCCGGCTCCCTCGACAAGTAAAGCAAGATGAGCGCCACAACCCCAGAGTCGTCCGCGACTGGACCTTACGGTCAGGGGTACCTTTACCTTTACCTTTGTACACTGGAGAAGGGGCAGCACATGACCCCAAGGCTCACCTAGTCTTGTTCCCACAATCATAAGCCATAGCTTATTGTTATGTTCAAACACAGCCTATCAAAGCATGGTGGAGGTGGTTTGATTTCAAATACACATCTTCTGTCTGAAAATGAACGCCTTCAGAATACAGCAATATGTGTATCATAACCTTTCTCACTACATTTTAAAATATCTGTCTGTCTCCATCTTTTTGTTCTATTCCACTGCTGAACTCAGCTGAGGAGGACAAAGCATTGTCAGTTAAAGTGTTCTTCAGAGACTTCTCTTTGCTCACTTTCCGAAAATGAATCTGAGTTATCAAGGACATACACACAAAAGAGATGTGGTATATAATAAGTGCACATTGAAAATGCCATTAGAGAAACAGTTATTTGCTTTCTACTGAAATTCCTTGTGTTGCAGTTCACCTAAGAAAGGAATATTGCTGCTTAGGAAGAAGTTTAGTTGGGTAACAACAGCGGCAACTACAAAGGAAATTACTCTGGGCCTGGGAAAGCCATCTTCAACGAGGGATCCAAAAGGCTGGAGATAGCTCTGGGAGGAAGACAAATAAGAGAAGACATGATAAATGTATAGAAAGTGATGAATGGTACTGAGGACAGATTAGGAGATGCTCTTTTCTTCTGTGTCTCAAAGCACAGGAACAAGGGGACGTATAATTAAGTTGAAAGATGGCAAATTCACAGTGGATAAAAAGGATCTCTACTTCACCCAGAGCACACTTGTACCATAGACTTGTATCGTGGCGCCCAGCGCAGGCGGGGAGGGGCAGCTGCGATGGCACCCTGCTGGGATCACGCTGCCAGGAGTGGTGTGTTCCCCCTGCACTCCTCTTCCTCTGCCAGTGATAGGAAGCTGCCTTATACTAAACCACGCCATTGGTCCATTCAGTTCAGTATTGTCAACACAGAGAGGATCTCCTGAGCTTTAAACTAGCCCTACCTGGAGATGCTGTGGATTGAACTTGAGACCTTCTGCATGCATGGAAACTGCTCTGCAACTGAGCTACGCGTAAAAGAAGGAAGTACTTTGCATCTTTCTGAAGATAAAGGGATAGCCCACATTCTGTTTTAATGCTGCCAAAAATAAGGCTGTGCACCAGATTTGGCTGAATCCAAAACTGAATTGGGCCAATTTGTACCCTGTCCAGATTGGGTTGAAGCAGCTGCAAATCATTGCAGGGATGTTAGCTTGTGCTGAATCCATTTATGCAGCTTTGGGTAGATCTGTAGCTCAATACAGTCTCTCAGAAAGCCAGAAGTGTGACTCCAAAAAGTTGTCATTAATTACCATCCCATTTAAGGAGAGTGCCAAGGTGTGGGGAGGGGAGCCAGAGGAAGGCTAGAATGATCTCATCAAGGTGCTCCAACTCCTAGAGGCACAGGGGTCTTTGGCCCCCTCAATATTTGCTTTCAGAGGGTCAGGCCCCCGCAATGTTGAGGGGGTGGAGGAGATTGAGTGTGGTGTGGTTCAGTGGCTGGCTGCTCCTGAGTGCAAGAGAGGAAGCACACTGTGCCAGACTCTGCGCTTGGCCTCCTCCTGACGATGCATCATTATGTGATGCATGCCACGCCTCGCCCCCGACGCAAGACCTCTGATCTCACCCCAACCAACACTCTCCATTCACAGTCATTGGGGGAAGGAGCTAAACTTTGCTTAATAAGAGCTGCAGGGCTAAAATATGCTCACCCTACCCAAGCATATGGACGCAGGTGGCCCTGTGGGTTAAACCACAGAGCCTAGGGCTTGCCGATCATAGAATCATAGAGTTGGAAGAAACCACAAGGGCCATCCAGTCCAACCCCCTGCCAAGCAGGAAACACCATCAAATATGGCTTGACATATGGCTGTCAAGTCTCTGCTTAAAGACCTCCAAAGAAGGAGACTCCACCACACACCTTGGCAGCAAATTCCACTGCCGAACAGCTCTTACTGTTAGGAAGTTATTCCTAATGTTTAGGTGGAATCTTCTTTTTTTGTAGTTTGAATCCATTGCTCTGTGTCTGCTTCTCTGCAACAACAGAAAACAACCTTTCTCCCTCCTCTATATGACATCAGAAGGTCGGCGGCTCGAATCCCCGCAACGGGGTGAGCTTCCGTTGCTCGGTCCCTGCTCCTGCCAACCTAGCAGTTGAAAAGCACGTCAAAGTGCAAGTAGATAAATAGGTACCACTCTGGCGGGAAGGTAAACAGTGTTTCCGTGTGCTGCTCTTGTTTGCTAGAAGCGGCTTTGTCATGCTGGCCACATGACCTGGAAGCTGTACGCCGGCTCCCTCGGCCAATAAAGCGAGATGAGCGCCGCAACCCCAGAGTCGGCCACAACTGGACCTAATGGTCAGGGGTCCCTTTACCTTTACCTTACCCAAGCATATCCAATTATTGTGCTTTGAGGGGAGGTGGGGAGTCTTAAAATGCAGAATTCTTTTGTAAATTCTGTCTGTTAGAAGGTGTTTGGTGGAGCTGTTGGCATTTTTTAAATCTTATATATGTTTTCTACCTTTTTCCAGTCAATCTCAATCCTATTCTTTTGTTTGTTTGTTTGTTGTATGTTTTATTTTTTTTATAAAATTCTCTTCTTGTTGCTAAGAATTTGTTGTTGTTGTTTACACTAACTATAAGAAACAACGTGTGTTTTCTATCCTAGTGCGGTTGCACAGTTATTTTATTTTGTATTGTTAGCCACATGCTATTTTTATTATTTCATTCTGATTTGGATTGGTTGGACCAGGTCTAGATCAGTTCAGGCTGGAGCAAGCCAGATCCAGATTTACAAATTGGAGTCATAGATTGGCTCCAAGCTTTGGGCAAAACTGGCAGAAAGGGGTCAGGTACATGTCAAAGTTGCCAGGTGTGTCTTCCTATTTATAATATTTGAAATGTATGAATATATTTCAAATCTCTCAGTGTTGGTCCATTTGTATTGCACATACTGGCCAAGATCCAAATAACTGCAATTCCTCTGCACCCCAAGACATTTTGAATTGCACTCCCAGCCCTGTGAGCATTCCCGAAAAGTTGCTAAGGAATACCCAAAGACCCTTGTGGCACCCAGCGCTACGTGAGGAGCTGCAGCTGGAAGCAAAGCTGGGCAAAGATGTGTGCGTTGAACTCTGCCCCCTGAATAGCCTGTACACATTGCACCCAACATTAATCGTATTCAGGGCAAAGCCAATAAAATGAATGCACATGACTAACTTAGGGCCATTGATTTTAGTGGGTGAAAAACTTCGTTGCCACGTTTATTTAGTTTATTTATTTAAAATATCATTTATTTAAAATACCTTCATCATAAATTGCCCCATTGCCCAAGCAGCTGTGGTAGATGGCATTCCATTAACAGATCGTATATTTCGCTTCAAACAGAAGCACCTGGCTATTGTACACTGGAAGGGAAGGGCTGCAGTGCTAGGGCTATGCAATCTATGCTCCTTTTTCATATAGGAAAACAGATCTGCCATATGAATTCAAATTGCTGCTTGTTTGTACAGAATCCTCTTAAAACGTTTCGGCATTTAGCAGCGCATTTTCTTAAATAATAGTCTGTTTGCAATGATGAAAACAAGTGAATTAAGTTTAAGGCTCCTGTTCAAACCAATTGTGAGGTAATGGGAGCAATAGAAACTTTAAAGAGCATTATCTCAAACCATTAGTTTGTGTCATGTAAATATGTATAAAGTGAGAAATATTAATCAAAATGAGATTTCTCAGAATGCTATCTTCACATCAGCAATAGATTTTTTTCTTTAAAAAAGACTCATGTTGTTTAGGTTTCAAATTTTTCTATCCAATTTTGTGCATACAAACTATTTTCTGACAGTGCAACCCTGTACATGTCTACTCAGAAGTCAGACTCATCGAGTTAAGTGAATCTTAGTTGCAGCATGGCAGTACAAGCCTCTACATGTCTACTCATAAGTAAGTCCCATTTTGTTTAATGGGTCTTACTCCCTAGTACAGTCATACCTCGGTTTAAGTACACCTCCTCGGTTTGAGTATTTTCAGTTTAAGTACTCCGCGGACCCATCTGGAACGGATTAATCCACTTTCCATTACTTTCAATGGGAAAGTTCGTTTCAGGTTAAGTACGCTTCAGGTTAAGTACGGACTTCCGGAACCAATTACACTCATGCCTCGGGTTAAGTACGCTTCAGGTTGAGTACTCCGCAGACCCATCTGGAACAGATTAATCCACTTTCTATTACTTTCAATGGGAAAGTTCGCTTCAGGTTAAATAAGTACAGTACACTTCAGGTTAAGTACAGACTTCCGGAACCAATTGTGTTTGTAAACCAAGGTACCGCTGTAGGTATCTTTAGGATTGTAGCCTGCTTCCTTTTCTACCAAGGGTGAGCAAGAGGACTCCCAAATACAGCAGAACTGGAACTCCCATAAAAAAAAACATGGGTACTTTTAGAGTGTAAAATTTCCTAACTGCCCCACTTTTAAAAGGAAACGGATCTATAACAGGTTAAATCAATTTACTTACAAAGATAGATTGAGGCTGCTATCTTATGCATACTTCCTTGGAAGGAAACCCCACTGAACTCAGCAGGTCTTACTTTTGAATAAATATGCATACGGTGGCACTGTTAGAAGTCTGACGTTACTTGGAATTAATAGACCTGTATTCTTTTGTATTAAGAAATAAATGTCAAAATATCTGGTCAACTGTGTGACCTTGTTGGGATTATAAGCAGAAGCAGTTGGATACTTTTGCAATGGGTCTTTGGACAAATGACCCACTTTATTAAATGTTTACAGTGACTGTGTTTGCATGGCATGGTAAACCACAGGGGAGAAGCAACAGCAACCTCTGTATTCATGGTAGACCACTTAACTATTTCGCCACGACATGTGAGCTGGGCCTAGTGCTTGAATAATATAAATTCTAGAGTCATACCTTGACCCGCACACAACTTTAGGTGACGTATGTAGTGATTCCCAGATGTTTTCTGTGAAGATTCCGCCATACAGCTGCTTTTAAATCAGTTTCACTATACTCCACATTAAACCACACTCAGCTTGCAATGTCAACAAGTCCCTGTGTTGCTTTTGCAGTTAATGTAAGCGCGTGCTTGTCGTGATGCCTCTCTTTGCAAACCCATGCTAATATAAACCTCCTCTGCTGTTAAGAGCTGCAGGCTGGCCTCACATGGCTAGACCCAGCTGTAACCTGCTCAAGTGTCTTAAATGTGCAATTATTTGATCCCGTAAACATTCCATTCCGTTGGCTGTTTGCTCATGGGTGAGCTTCTGGAAAGAAGCCAACAAAGAAAGAAAGGGATTATTATATCTGTAAAGTTGGGCTTGGGGTGGGGAGAGAGAAATCCTCTGGAGGATATAGTAGGTACCAGACCAAGGATATTTCCTCCCTCTCTTCTGGCAGGTTTGGTTCCTCTCCTTTGCACGCACCCCACCAATATGTTCTACTTGTTTGGTTTTAAACACTGTTAACAGCATGCATCTTGAAAAGTCAGGTGTTACTACTGGGAGATCTACAGCAAATTCCATACTTTTAATCTGAGATCCAATGGGGAGTCAGTTGGCCCTTGTTTGCAGCTTGTACAAACCTTAAAGAAATGCTCGCCGTGTCAACCACAGTGATCAGATGGAAGGTCTAACTGTGCTTAGGGGTCTTCAGCACTCCCTGAGCCCTAATCAATAATGTACAGATAAAATGGCTTACAGAGATATATTTATTCAGCAGAAAGCTACATTTGAGAGGTTTCATATAAGGGTAGGAGAGAAAGGATATGATATTCAGTCTCTAGTAGTGCACCAAGGGTAACAAAAATTTAAACGAGTTCCTGTAATTTTTGTCTTAATTCTGCTGTTAGGACAACCTTTGGGGAGTAGACCTTCAGGAGCAAATACTATGCCAAGGAGTCAACCTCCCCCAGTTTTTCCTCCTCTCTGCCCCCACCCCCTTGCTTTTTATAAGTATGTTCATTCATTTGCTTTTATCCCACATTTGGACTCAAAAAGAGCCTTTGTGGCTGCAGGGTTGTGATCATTGATCACTGACATCTAAATAGTAAGGTAGGTTACTTCAGCCTACAGTATTTCCCAACTTGCCCAAAAGGTTGCATGGATCAGCCCCATATATTCTATTCCTGAAATGCTTAGAAATTGCCATTTTTTATATTTAAAAAAATCTGAAATACCTGATGAAAGAGACGTCTCAGGTTCTTCCCTCCCCTCAGACCAATTAAATTCCTTGGAAACACTTCTAATTACTGTCATTTACTTCAGTGGGCATATAAATCCCAACTATTTAAAACTCTGGTCAGGTCAAATATACCTTTTGATAATACAGCTTTGGGCTTTTGCACTCTTGGGACATCTTTGAAAGTCTTGTACATCAAACCCACCAAGGTCCTATAATTTCCTCATACCTCTTTGTAGGTATTGAAATGCCACAAAAATATGTGAGAACCAAATGTCAAGCTGACTGGTATAACATTTTCAATGATTCGGGAATTTATGATACTTCCCAAATAAAAATCTTTCAACCTTGCATTTTCTCACATTGTTGGTGCTTATCTACCTGGTGTATAGAACTCTTAGTTATTTTGAATTAATTCCAGATAGCAAAATCAAAATCAGATGTGATTTGATTGTTCAGCGATAGGTTCACTGGCGGAGGAAGAGGAGTGGGGCAGTGCAATCCCTGTGGGGTTCCATCGCGGCTGCCCTGCCCCCGCAGGTGGCGCGTCACGCCCCCAGAACATGTGCCACACGGCACACCATACCCCCGGGACGCGTGCCAGCCCCGCCCTGCTTGCTCTCCGGCCCCCCGGTGCCAGAGCATGAAGCTCCGCCACTGAATACGTTTAGCTCCTTCTTATCATTTATTGATTTGCAGTGTCATCAGTGGACATGGTGCTTTATATTGGTCAACCTAAAGTCCTGAGGTGGGTTACAACATTTAAACTGTTTTTAATATTGTGTTTTAAACAACTTACAATCACAATTGGGTATTTAGTCTTGCAACTCCTGCCCTCTGGAATTACTTGTCAGCCAAAGTCTGGTACCTAGCATTGTGATGTTCAGGCACCTGCAGAAGAAGGCTTTCCCTGGGGAAATTCATGAAATATCACTTTTTCTATCTGAAGAAATTGTTTTGCTGTTTTTGGAGTTTGCAGAGATTGTTTAGAATTTAGAGATTGTTGAACTGATTTTACTGTTTTTAAAGCTTGTGTTTTTGTGGTTTTATCTGTTTTTATCCTGTACATTCTTCAATGGATTCATGTTGTCAAGTGGTCTATAAATTGATTGATTGATTGATTGATTGATTGAATAATAACAACAATATAGCACTAAAACAAAAGTAAGCCGTGTGGAGGGGATGGCTCTTATACTGGCCTTGGTGATGGGAAATGGAGTCCAAAAACCTCTGGAGGGCCACATGTTCACTATATCTACCGTAATTAAAAGGAAGTAAGGGAAATGACATTACACAAGTGTTCTGCCGTGTACCAATTGTACGGGGCAGAAAGGAAGAAAATGTGGAGTCTTTTGAGAGTGCAGTAGAGGGGACCCTTAGGTAGTGGTAAAACAAAAACATGCATGCCAGTTCTACAACAAGCTTCAAGCAAATGGATATGACACATTTGCATCAGAATGATGTTCAAACGATATCTAGCAATTCAGTTCCATAGTGGTAGCCATCTAAGTTTGTGTTGTAGCTGAAAAACAAAGAATATTGTGGTGGCGCAAGAATGGGCCTTTTTGGCAGTGGCTCCCCATTTGTGGAATGCTCTCCGCAGGGAAGCTCACCTGGCGCCTTCATTGCATTTCTTTAGGCACTAGGTGAAAATATTCTCCTTTGGCTACTTAAACTGTTGATGGCCTTTTTAAGTGTTGCAGGAAGCGTTATGGTTTTGTTTGTTGTTATGTTATATATTTTTGTATTTTCATACTGTAAACTATCCTGTGATCTTTGGATAAAGAGTGGTGTATAAATTTTAATAATAGTAATGGGACAAGCTTTCTTGGAGTGCAGCCCACTTCATCAGATGACAGCAGTCAAGGACATCTCTGCCATGAGTGGTCAATTCCTTTGTGAATGTCTGTTTGATATCTCAGGTGCTTGAACAGCAATAATGTGCGGTAAATAAGGTTGGGATTTTTGCTGGTTGACTTTCTTATCTGGAGCCTTATAGCCAGATGGGAAAGGGTAGCATTTCTTGCTCTGTCTGAGCCAAGCATTGTATGTCTCGGGCTTAACTTTCTGCTAAGCTGTGTGTTTTCTGTCTGTGCAACCAAGCTGCAGGTTTTCGTTTTTCCCATCAATCACAAATGTGTGTGCTGAACCAACAGCATAAAGGAAAAGAGATGGAACCAGGCTGGCATGGACTTGCTAACCACCACACCATCTCGGCTCATGCTGCACGTCTCCAAAACCTGGGAGCTTATACTATATATTGAAAGGACAGGAGCAGTTGAAAATGAAAATGTGTGGCTCACCATTTGGAAATGCCTGTCATTCCTTTCTTTCACAGTCTAGCAACTGCTGACTCAGTGGCGTCATGTCATGCAGGAAAGCCCACAACACACATGGTTCTATTAGCCAAACTCTATTATTTTAATTGATGTTTTAAAAAATGGTAGTGGTGTTATTATGTATTTCTTACAATTATGAATTGATTTCCATTAGGAATCCCAAAGTGATTATTCATGGTCCTAAAACCTTGTAGTGGAATGGACAGAAGCAGTAGATGAAAAACAAATATAAAATACCCAAATTCTGCAAACAAGTTCGTAACAGCTACTTGCCCTCAGAAACAACTCTGTCTGTTTACATCTTGTGGTTTATGACTTACGGAATCAATGACATAGCATTGGGGTGCCGGGGGGGGGGGAATGACAAAAAACATCTGGTTATCAAAAGCTTATTTATCTAGTCATCTAGAGGTGATTCTTATTCAACACAGGCTACCAGATAAGTGACTCATTACAAGCCTAATTATGCAGTTTAAATATGATTAAAGCATGTAGCGCGTCAAGGCCACAAACCTTGGAAATGAAGTCACAATGACATGTAATTTAAGTTTAAATGTTAATGGGAGAATTTTGGCCACAACTTTATTGAATTCAAAATATGAGTGGTTTTGGCAACCTACGACGATATCTGACTCCTGCCTGCCTTGCAGGGAATCTGGTAACAACAACAACAACAACAACAACTTATTTATACCCCGCCCATTTGGCTGGGTTTCCCCAGCCACTCTGGGCAGCTTCCAACAAATATTAAAATACAAACCACTAGAAGAGGGAACTCCACTGATGGCAATCGACTGAAGCTCACCCTAGGATTCCCGCTGGGTCATGGCATGGCCCTCACCCCTCTTCGGACGAGATCCAGAACCCCGGATTCCAATAACGGAATACCCTTGATCATGGAGGGACAGGTGATGGCCACACCTCCTCTCCCCCACACATCACTAATCCAATGCCTAGCCACCAAACATTACAAAGTTGTGACGATTGCTACGAGGAAGGCCCAGCACGCAACCCGGACCCTCCATTAAGAGGATACTATAGGTAAACAGCTTCTAGCAAAACCATGTTCTGGCTATACCTCCTATTGTAAGAATTTCAACAGATGCCAAGTTCCAGGAGCAAAGTTTGCAGCCACTGAGATTGGCTCTATCAGTGCAATCTGATGGAAGCCCCCTTCCCATGTTCAGTAAATCTAGGATTGCATCCTATGTGATCTAGCTGCCCTGATGTGGCACAGGGGTGCAAAACTGTGAGTTGTACAAATCGTATGAGTTCAGGGATTCAACCCACCACCAATTCATTTTCCTGTGAAAACACAGGTCTTTATAGATGATTTTATTCAGCTCTCAAATTTATAAACAGCTTTGTAGCCCAAGATTAGGGACCCAGGTGGCGCTGTGGGTTAAACCGCAGAGTCTAGGGCTTGCTGGTCGGCGGTTCGAATCCCTGCAACGGCGTGAGCTCCTGTTGCTCGGTCCCAGCTCCTGCCCACCTAGCAGTTCGAAAGCACATCAAAGTGCAAGTAGATAAATAGGGACCGCTCCGGCGGGAAGGTAAACAGCGTTTCCATGCGCTGCTCTGGTTTGCCAGAAGCAACTTTGTCATGCTGGCCACATGACCTGGAAGCTGTCTGCGGACAAACGCCTGCTCCCTCGGCCTATAGAGCGAGATGAGCGCCGCAACCCCAGAGTCGGACATGACTGGACCTGATGGTCAGGGGCCCCTTTACCTTTACCTTTTAGCCCAAGATTCTCAAAGCAGTCCATGCTGGTAAAACCAAGAAGAATGAAAAGAAAGCCATAAAGAACAATTTCAAAACAAAGAAAGTGTAGCAATGAAAAGCCATAGATATGGAAAAACCAGATAAAAACAATTTAATTTCTAATTGAAAACAAACAGAGCAGCTAAGTATCAAATCAGTCTGAATCTGGCAATAGTTTGAAATAACTGTCTTCTGAAATTGCAACGGGAGATGGATTAGGGAGCCCTGAGAACGAAATTTCACAGCTAAGGCATCACTACCAAAAAGACCCCCAACCATATCAGATGGTGAGATGGTCACAAAAGAATTTTAATGGAAGATCACAAAGCATGGGGAGGAATCTATGGGTTCCTTCCTTCAAGTAATCGGGGCCTGGGGATTTTGAGTTTTAAAGGTTAAAACCAGCAGTCTGACTTGTACTCAGAAACCACCAGCAGGTGAGGCACTTCTTGACGTGCTGCCATTGGGCAAAGCTCATAATGCACAAGTGACTTATCTGTGGTGGTGCAAAATCTATGGATCTCCCTCTCCTCAGAGGAACAGCTGGAGCTATCACTGTTTAGCTTTACCTGAATAATCTCTTCACCTAGGTCTATGGAGAAATTTGATCTAAAGGGGCACCACTAAATTGATTGCTTTCCATCTGCTGTCTTGTAACGTGTTTGTTTTTAATTTGTTAACTTTAATTTCATTGTTTTAATGTAGTAATTGTTGTGCAAAGCAGATGGATTAATCCAATCTCCTGTAGTTGGCCTGATCTGTGTTTTAGTCTGATATGCTGATTTGTTGTTGTTGTTTAGTCGTGTCCGACTCTTCGTGACCCCATGGACCATAGCACGCCAGGCACTCCTGTCTTCCACTGCCTTCCGCAGTTTGGTCAAACTCATGTTGGTAGCTTCGAGAACACTGTCCAACCATCTCGTCCTCTGTCGTCCCCTTCTCCTAGTGCCCTCAATCTTTCCCAACATCAGGGTCTTTTCCAGGGAGTCTTCTCTTCTCTTGTCTTCTCTCTTATTTATTTATAAGTAAATCATGCTGATTTACTTATAAATAAATAAAGGAGCTATAAACATAAGGGCTAGCTTCACAGTGAGAGGAAAGGAAAGAGAGCTTCAGCTCTGAGGCTGGGCATGCCTTCACCAGCCCACTGTATTGCAACTATGTATTAGTTCAGTCTAAAAATGCAAAGAAAGGGGTCTACTCCCCACACCAACTGATTATCACCTTGTTTCGCCACTTGTTGCCTGAACCTGGACCTGAAAATGGAATCTTGACCAATTCATAGGTGCCAACCCCCTGGGGCCCTGGGTGCCCAAGCACCCACAAAATTCCCCATGAAGGGGCCGAACACCTACAAATTTCAGTGCCAGGGCCATGCACGCTGCATGGCACCCATGGTCCCGGGCACCCACGGTCATGGGGCCAAGCTAGCACTTCTGCCTCAATTAATTTTCTTAAGACATATTTGATTCAGTATGGTGTAAGGTTATTTATTTATTTCAGTCAGTCACTAATGTTCACATTAATATATTTAAACCGTCTTATGCTGCCGCCTTGCAGAATTTCCTAATGAGTAAATTATAAATGAAACAGCACCAGAATTCCACCTAACGTAGGTCTGCATTTTGTGAGAGTCCTTTCCATACAGATCATTTCACAGCTTCCCTTTTACTACTCAAGTAACAAGATGTGATTCCATATCTCCACCCTTTTAGACTTCTCTGGTTTCCCCCTTCTTTTGTGCATCTTGCTGATGAGATAATATTCACTCTTCTCTCAAGCAGTCATTTTCTGGGTAATTTATTTAAGTACCCATTGCTCATTTCCCCCCCTCTCTCTTTTAAGAGTCTTCTGGGAGTGGATTACCAGATTATACATTTAATCTACTTTTGGAACTTGTTTCTGTCCCGCACACTACTTCTGTTTAGATTTTAGAGCCCCTGTTTGCAATACCTTCCAGAAAATAAAAGCTAGGACTGATTAGCATAAATAGGGGTATATTTTCAGATGTTCTGTTGTAAATTGAAAATGCTAAATTATGTACCACCTACTCTGTTAGCAAATTTACCATTTGCATATCTAGATACATTAACTGCAGTGTAGATTAAAGTGGTTTTAAATATTATCTCTAGCCATTCCAGCAGATATCCTTTGGTGGTTTAGGAGGGAAGCCAAGTTCTCATAATGATACTTAATAGCCCCATCGGTACATGATATACACAGCTTATTTACATAGTCGAGGTTCAGAGGCTGCTACCTGAACACTGTTTTTCTGATAAACAACTCTTGTTAGAGCAGAAAAAGGATTTCCATGTTATCTCCATAAACTGGAGATAACCTTGCTATTGGTTAAATTATACTTCTCCAGGGGGGAAACTGGAGGTGACTTTAGAAGTGCCCCGAGTCAGGAGCAACTATCTTGTTGCTCTCATGTAGCTGGGGGATGAATCCTAATGTTCAGTCACATGGGCAAATGGGCCTCAATGGGTTTTATCCTTCTGAGTCGCAAGTTAATCTTCTTGTGTTATTCTCCCCTTTTCTCCCCTTCTGTTTGTTACTCCCAAACTCCATACTTCCTCTTGTCCTACTGATTTCGCCTGGGGGAGACCACACATTTTTTCCAATTATATTTGATGAAGTTTCAACTTTTTTTACATATACAATCAACACACAGTTTCGTCTTTTCTCTTATTCTTGTCGACTTCCCACCCTGTTTTCCATATTGTTGTTGTTTTTCCCCTTCTGCTGCATCCTACCTTCCCTCTATCAAATCCTAACCACAGTGTTATAATCTAATTACTTCTGTTGCTTTAGCACTCAATCAGAGCAAATGGCAATTGGGTTTTCCCACATATCGCCATTTGTTCCGAATTAAAGCTAAAGAACAGGTTTTCCATGGGAAAGGAGGGCGGCAACTTGGACCTGTGTTTTCTAGGCATGGAACAAGTGTGGACTGTAAATATATCTTGGAAGCTTCCTTTGCAGTTCCCAGAACTGCAGGCTACTAGATCTTTGTCAGGGTAGGAAATGGGGGAGACAAAGATGAAATCCCTTTGACATCTCATCATCAAAGATAAGACCCCAAAAGATTTTTTTTAACCTTGCCCCCCCCTCCACCCATTTGAATTAATTTGCTCCACCTCCTGAAACATAGACTTTGATAGCCCATACTAGTTTGTTGCAATGACTCCCAAATCCAGGTTTTCATATGATATTATTGAACATCTAGATGCTGCACATCTAGGGAGGGTCAGTGTGTCTGGCTGTTAACCAGAAGGCTGTTGGTTTGAGCCTTCTCAGCGATGGCTGCGGATAGGATTCCTGCATTACAGAGGATTGGACTATATGTCTCTTGGGGTACCTTCCAACTCTACAATTCTATGATTCTAAGAATCACACCATGCCTTGGAACCCTGAAGGGAATAAGAAGCCTGCCTTGGAGGGGACCTTGCACTCCCATAGCAGAAAGGCTTGCACCA
The DNA here is from genome assembly GCF_963506605.1 of Zootoca vivipara. Taxonomy (NCBI): domain Eukaryota; kingdom Metazoa; phylum Chordata; class Lepidosauria; order Squamata; family Lacertidae; genus Zootoca; species Zootoca vivipara. Next base: position 46,522,138 of record NC_083287.1, read on the forward strand.
CTGGAAGTCTCATTTCCCCCGCGACTGCCTTTACCCGTCCAGCATAGGCTTGTCATGATGAAATTAACAACAATTCCGCAGCATAGCAGGATTCCAAGGAGCATTATCAGAACTCAGCCTGACAAAGATGAGATTTGAAACCATAAGCATTACTTCTGCCGTTACACTTGCTGCAGATGTTACAAATCGGTAAGGTTTTATTCCCTGCCTCTGTTGGTTGGGAAAAGAAAAGAAAAGTAGCCATTCCTGCCAGGAGAACAATGGACTGTTTCATCGCAGCTGTTTTTTTTAATAATAAAAAAATTAGATTAGAATCTAATCCATGTGAGCTATTTGATTCCAATGTAAAACAAGCCATTGGCAATTAATATTGATACAACGAAAAGCTGTAACGTGTTACTGTTCTCTTCGGGAGAATGAATTAAGAAGATGACACATTTAGAGAACAGCTCTCGTGAAAACATCAAGTACCGTACTCTTACGTCACAATGGCATGCCGTACGGTAGCTTGCGGAGTATGGCATTAACCCTGCATAATAAAGAGCTAGCTGAAAGGTCTCCTGGGTAGCTGGTGAACTAGGAGAGAGTTGTGTCCTGAAGGCATTACGTGTGAATGATTTGTAGGCAAGCATTTAAATAATAATAATGTTGCACATGGATGAATCTTATTTTTCAATTTTGTTCTATTTCTATTTACAATCTTATTAATAATTTATTTTGTCTTAGCAATAAAAAAGCAATATTCATTGTATTTTAAAACGCACTCACAAAAACAGCCCTTTTGTTCCCATAACCTACTATCTGGAAAAGGAGTGTTGCGCAACAGCATAGAAATGTAGGTCTGGGGAAACCCAGTCAGATGGGCGGGGTATAAGTAATAAATTATTTTCTGAGCTGGTCATTCTGGGAGTAATGAACACTTTATATGCTGGTGTTCAACCTTTAGTTGATTCACTGATCAAATAATTTTGGAGCACTTTGCCTCTGATCAGACAGCAGATTGTAGCAGTTAGGCAGGCATCCCCAAACTGTGGCCCTCCTGATGTTTTGGCCTACAACTCTCATGATCTCTAGCTAACAGGACCAGTGGTCAGGGATGATGGGGATTGTAGTCCAAAACATCTGGAGGGCCGAAGTTTGGGGGTGCCTGAATTAGAGGATTGGACCTGGTCCTTGGAGGCCTCACAGGCATAATATGATGATGATGATGATGATGATGATGATGATGATGATGATGATGATGATGATGATGATGATTTATTTATACCTTGCCCATCTGGCTGAGTTTCCCCAGCCACTCTGGGTGGCTTTCAACAGAGCATTAAAAACAGAATAAAACTTCAAACATTAAAAGCTTCCCTAAGCAGGGCTGCCTTCAGATGTCTTCTAAAAGTCAGATAGTTGTTTATTTCTTTGACATCTGATGGGAGGGTGTTCCACAGGGCAGGATAAAATGAGGAGCGGGATGTATTGCCACATTGAGTTCTTTAGAGGAAATGTAGGAAATACATATTTTTTTATATAAAAACACACACACCATCTATTTTAACAACTGGTGCTTACAAGAACTGCAGATGATCACCACCATCTTAGAGAAGATATCACGCCCCTCTTTCTCAAAGAAAGGATTGGCTCTTATAATATGGTACCGGCTATAACACAACTGTACATAGGGAAACAAGTTTTCCCTGTCATAGAATCATAGCATCATAGAATTGTAGAATTGAAGGGACCCCAAGGATCATCTAGTCCAACCCCCTGCAATGTAGGAATCTCACTAAAGCAACCATGAGACGATCCATCCTGTCAGAATTATTGTTTTTATTCCTGTGGGGGAAAATAAGATTTGCCAAATTAAACAATTAATTTGATTAAGGCTGCTTGTGCTGTATTCACTTACATGTGAATAAGTCCTATTAAACTCAGCAGAGCTTACCTCTGGGTGGGTGAGCATGAGTAGGATTGCACAGTATGATTTCTCTAATCGGGTAATGGTCCTAACCAATACTGTTAAGTACTGAGCTGTTGTGTCACTGGCTACCAGATACACTCCCAGAGAGTGTGTGACTATTCCTTTCCTATCTGTGTTGTGTTGGTCTCAAACTGAGCACACAACTGTGTCACATGTGGGGAGCGTTTTCCTTTCATTAGCAGTCACAGTTGGTCCTAGAGAGAAAGGTAGGGATGAGCTTGCCCCCTACATCTAATACCTAGGATGCGGTCAACTCTCCAGTGAGATGGAGAAGATGTGCCCAGGACTCATTTTGTCTAATGACTGATTATGGCACTGATAATACATCAGCCATATCAGATGCTGGAACCACATAATGTGCTCCTTATCTGGTAAAGTAACCAATTGAGCATAAGTGCATAGCTTTCCCTAGTACGATCAAGGACAAGTAAATGTCAGTCTGACTTTAAAGAACTCAAATGTGAAAATGCAGATCTTCTAATAAAAATATATGACATGCCCTAAAAGCAGCCTCCATTCCTGATGACTGTTAACAAAATGGTTGTGCTTTGTGTGGAAAAGGTGGTCGGGATACGTTTTCCTCCCTCGCTTGTAATACTAGAATCCAACGTCATCCAATGAAGTGGAATGTTGGAAGATTCAAAAGAAAATACTTTGTTAACAGTAGAATTTGGTCCCACAAGATGTAATGATGGTCACATACTTGGATGGTTTCAAAAGAGAATTAGACAAATTCTTGGAGGATAATGGCTATAGGTTAGCACTCCCTCCATTGCCAGAAGCAGAAACTTTTGGAGACACAGAACCAGGATGCACATCTCCTGGGACGTGCTCCCGGGTGAGTCACGTGACCCGCGCCTTGCTCTTGCCTTGAAAAAAGTGCTTTTTCAGGGCAAGATCTTGCACGGAATCCAAAAATGTGCACTTTGGGGCTCTGCATGGGACTCTGCATTGCTTTTCCTTGAACCCAGTACAAGATCACAGCACCCAAAATGGCCGTCACGCTCTCTCACACACAAAAACGGGGTGTCCCATTTTTTTCCATCAGGCTCTTTTAATGTGTTTTTACGTGATTATGAATCTCCCACAGTTCTGTTGGATTGCACTTGCTTATTTTTAAGCTGTTTGGGTGGATTATTATAAACAGGACTGGTAATGAATAAAATATTAAAAGATGGCCTTTGTTTCTAGAAATAGCTTAAACTGCAAATTAGTTTACACGTAAGATTTTTTTTCCCCACTTTGGGATCCTAGGTAAAAAAAAAATCTTTCTTTTTTTGATTCAATTAACAAAAATAATCAACAGAATAATCAGATCATCAAAAGAATAAGCTCATTCATTTGTTGTCAGATCTGTTAATGATCGAAAGGTACCAATGCTTTCGTTTTTCATGAACTCTGTGATATGCCACCCATAAGATAAGAGACAACACATTTGTTGTTACTCAGTTCAGTTTTAAATTAAATTAAAAGACCAGTGGCAAAATTATATCTGGAATCACACAAGCCACCCCAGCAGAGACAAGCCAATTGGAAAAGGGATCAACAAAGACTCAAAATTCCTGCTACATAGGCCTGGTTGCATTCACCTGATGTCCAAAGTTACTGCACATGTTAATATTTTTAAGATGCTATATACTATGCTGAATCCACAAGGTCAGACCTTTAAAAGGTGTCTAAATTTAAACTCCCCCTAATCACTGCATATCACTGAAACCTGTGCTTCAAATCCACGCCTCAACTATTTTGGCAAATTAAAGCAAATGATAGCCTGGTATCTGGTGACCTGTGGAAATGAAAGCCAAGCCCTCATGTGGCTCCTGTTATTTTATGCAATGCCAATTGGTGGAAGATATCAATATTAGATGATATCCTTTTCTCTACCATTCAGGGATTGTATCATATTGGCCTAACTCGAATGGGCTTCTGGCTCCAGTGATTGCAATGAATGAAAATGTATTAGAATTCTCCTAATCATTCTAGCACTGCTAACCCAAGTTGAATTGAGAGTCCTCTAGTACAGTTATCCTTTAAGACCTTTTCTAGCAGGGGAAGGAATTATCCTGAGTTTCTGAGATGAAATGTGACTCGTTTTTTTCTCCCTTTTATTTCACCACTGCTGCATTTCTTGCTTGTTTGCCTGAAGGCTTCTTATCCCTCTCCCTCTTCCCCTTCCGTCCGCCTCTTAATATTGTTCCTTACTAGGTTTGTCTCAAATCTAACCTCATCCTTCTTTGTCTTGTCTGTTTTCTCTGATTTCTTTATTTCAAGAGAGAGGCAGGGCCATTGCCATTTCACCCCTTTCCTGGAGAAAAACAACAGCAGCAGTATTCTTTTAGAAAAACAGAAGGCGGCAGCTTTATTATAGGTTAGAAATTGTACCAGTTCAAACAATTCAAGAAATACAGTTTCAATAACACGGGAGCTTGCCAGTGAGCAGAATATCATTTGAGAAATTACTACTTGAAAGGATACCCGCCTGCCTGCTCCTCATCCAGAGTGTGAGCTGCACCTTCTCTTCCAAATTTTTAAACCAATTCCCAGAAGCGCTCACATTTCAGCTGCCATGCAGGTTGCTCTTTGACTCTTTCCACGACTTCTTTCCATCTCAGTGAAAAGCTCTTCCTGCTAGCTTTCTCAAAATGTTTTAATAAGAATATTTTTCCCCACTGAAGAAATGATTTCTTCAAAGGGATTTGAAACAACCAAAAATAAGAGTTTTAAAAGTTGCAAGTATTCTACACTAGCAAGATCCAGCTGGCAGTCAGTGGGTTGAATCTGTAATATATTTTTCACCCCTGTTCACAAATATTTTTCAGCACATGTATGTGAAGTCATCTGTTGACATTGGACAGGGCGGCTCCCTCCATAACATAGGTTTTGCAGATACCAGGCAACACTTGTCATGCAATGGTAGGCTTAGTGGGACTTATTCCCAAGCTCAAGAACGGAACTGTGGGCATTATAGCCTGAGCACAAGCTGAGGATATGGGGGTGGGAAGCTAGATCATTCATGAAGACAGGTTCTCCAATTGCCTAGGATTGTGTTGCATACACAGTATAATTCTGGCTGATAAGAAAACGTTAGGTGTGCTTTAGATGGGAAGATAATGTTACATTACAGACAATAATGCATTATGTTTACTTAGGTCAAAGACTCTCAGAGCATTCCTTTTCATGGTTTTTCGTAATGTTTCAAAAGACAGACAAGCTCACAAAATTAATTCCACAAAGGTGGGGGTGGGGAGTTAATACCTTAGATAAAACAAGCATATATTGAAGTTTTTCCCCCTGTCATAAGACTAGCTCTGTTCAGGTATTTTAATTAGCATTTCCTACCAGGCTACTCTGTCATTGGTTATCTCAGTCCCTTGTGCATTAAGCAGAAATGATTGTTATTCCTGTTAATATTTAATTAAATTTGTTTAATAAACTCTCTATTTTGGACTGCGGGAATTAATTTTATTTTTCTTATCAGCCAGAATTCTGCTGTAACCTAATCATGTAATTTTAAAGTTTGATGAATATCGAGAGAAATCCGAATAAATATGGGAAACTGTGGTTCAGCAGCTTTAAATGTTATAGTCACTAAGCGACTAGTAATACAGATATGAAAAGATAAAACAAAACTAATAATTGAAAACTAGAACAAGAAACTGGTACGTACAGTCTCTGTGGAAGGAATCATGTCCCAATGCTAAGTAGCATTTGCTTGGCTAAGCAATACGTTCCAACCAGTGCTCATGGTTTATTTTCCCTATACAGTGGTACCTTGGTTCTAAAACTTAATCCGTCCCAGAAGTCTGTTCCAAAATCAAAGCGTTCCAAAACCAAGGCGCGCTTTCCAATAGAAAGTAATGCAAAATGGGTCGATCCATTCTAGACTTTTAAAAACAACCCCTAAAACAGCAATGTAACGTGAATTTTACCATCTAACGAGACCATAAAATGAAATCAATAAATCAATGTTCTGCAGTCACACAATCATCAATCAGTAGCTGAACTGGGTTCCACACAGTCACAAAAACAAAACAAAAACAAAAACACAAAATAAATAGCAGACAGACCTCAGCGTAACACTCAAAACGGAAGTGTGGCACTCAAATCGGAAGCGTAACACTCAAAACAGAGCACACTCAACTTCCGGAAAAAGTTTGCAAACCAGAACACTTACTTCTGGGTTTGCAGTGTTTGGGTTTCAAGTTGTTTGAGTACCAAGGCGTCTGAGAATCAAGGTACCACTGTACAGTGGAACCTCCGTTTATGAACACCTCGGTTTACGAATTTTCGGTTTACGAACGCCACGGACCCATCTGGAACGGATTAATTCACTTTCCATTACTTTCAGTGGGAAAGTTCGCTTCAGTTTATGAACACTTCAGTTTATGAACAGACTTCCGGAACCAATTGTGTTCATAAACCGAGGTACCACTGTAGTTATAATTTGTTGTTTGTTTGGAGAGAAACATACCACAAGCCTGGTTTGGATGTGACTCAGAGCCAAACCATGCCTTAGCTCTAAGCAGTGTGGAAGCATCAGGAGGGGGGTGGCTGAAGCACCCATGACTTTAACCTCATGCAAGTGATGCAACTGTGTGATTGACTTCCCTAGTGTACGGTAACACGTGCTAAGGTTTTTAAATCGGGAGGCATTTCTACTTTGGATTCCTTTGGACATCCTTTTGGCAAAAACTGATTGAATCTACCCCAAGTAGGTAGTGTGCCACAGTGGGGCAACAGTGGGCAAATGCCCATCAAGAAAGCTGCCGTGCCCATCCATTGCCTGCCTGTAGTTGGCAGAGGTCCCTGGCACGATCCCAACACACGATGTTACTTGTCTTGGCAGCCGGCTAGAACTCATGACGTGCACTAAATGATTTATGAGCAAGTGGTTGACCTCTTTGCTGTCTTGGTACATTCTGACTCCATTCCATCCAGCTGAGATGGCTTCCTCCAGGGACCACTGAGATTCAGGCAGAAGGTACTAACTGGTATACCAGCAAAGGGGAGCGTTCTGTCTGAAGATCGGGGAGAGGGGAGGAAAGGGCATTTGCGTTTCAGCACGAGTGAAGAGATGTAAAGGGTGAAATGCCCATTACTACCGAGGAAATGATATCCCAAACAGAGATCCCTGGAATGATCACAGCCATTGCAGCTGCAGTCTGGATTCCTTCCTCTCATTTCAGTTCAGTAGTGACACTACACTAGTATCCTGCCTCTGAGAGGATGATTTGGAAGTTTCTAAACCTTTGGAACAGTTCAGGGTCTCTGAAGGTTTAAATGCAAAACTGCTGAGAGAGAAAGATGGCACTTAGTTATTCCAAACTAAGTACCAAAAAGAGGGCATGATCTTGTGCATAGGTAAATTTGTCACACCCTTTGAATGCATTTTTTCCGATCATCAGTTTTTGTTCCATCTCAAATCTGCCTCCTTGTCTCTCTTTGAACAGGATATCTTGTATCCAGAGTTTCCGTATATTTTCACTTTTCCATTGCTGGGAATTAAATTGATTGGCTAACGAACCCTCTGGGTCATTTCCCTGCTTCCTCTAATACAGCTTAGCATCTGTGGCTGCTTCCTTCTTATATCAAGTCCAGGCAATGTGTGCCAAGTTTTATGGGGTCAGTTTCAGTTGTTGCAGCCTGAGGGTGTGTGCAAGGTGCTTGCAAGTATGCATGTATCACATATGCTCTCAAGCCTTGCTCATCTTGGCTGATTAAAGCTGATTAAAGGTCATCCACCATGGAAGCCCTTGTGAATCCAGACAGTAGTGAATGTCTCATTACAAGAAGGAGAAACACTGTCATTTATTTATATTTATTTTTAAAAGCAGTTATAAAACTGGTCCTAAAGAAGACAACATTAAATCAAACTGTGCTGCACAATGATTGGCCAATTGCTAATACGGTATTCCTTTTTTTGGGCAACGTGATCAAGACAGTAGTGGTGATGCAACTACAGATAATCTTGGAAGATACCAATTACCTTGAACCATTTCATTCCACCTTCAGGAATAGTTTCAGGGTTGAATCAGCAATGGTTGCCCCGATGGTTGACCTTCAACATGAAAGGACAGTGGGTGTGAGATTCTGTTACTGTTGCTCAACTTCTCAGTATATTCAGTATCATCAACCATGGTATCCTCCTGGGCCTGTTCTGTGGGATGGGAATTGGTGCACTACACTTCAATGGTTTCATTCCTACCTACAGGACCATTCACAGAGCATGGATTTGGGCAGATGTCAGCCCTCTGGGATATACAGTGTGCAGTCCCTCAGGGTACCATCTTGTCCCGATGCTTTGGAAGTAGTCATTAGCTTCTTCTAATGGAGCACGGTGCAATCAGGAAGCTGATGGCACACAGTTCTGCTTCTCTGTAACATCTGAAACAAGATGGTGCGAGCTCTGAACCACTGCCTGGAGTCAATGAAGGGCTGGAAGGCCAATAAACTGAGGCTGAATCCTGGTGAGACAGAAGGCTGGTAGGTGAGCAGTTCCCTTGTTCAGGAAATTATCATGTTTCCTGTTCTTGATGGGGTTACACTCCCTGAAGGAATATACTTTGGAAGAACCCTTAGATACATCCCTGTCAGTGGAGGCACAGGTGTCCTCAGTGGTTAAGAGTTGTTTTTCCCAGCTTTGGCTTTGGCCAATCCTAGACAGGGGTAGATTTTCCATAGTGGTGCAGGCTTTGGTAACCTCTAGACTGGACTGTTGCGATATGCTCTAAGTGGGGCTACCCTTGAGGTTGGTTGTGAAATTGATGCTGGTTCAGAATATTGTGGTCTAGTTTTTGGCCAGAGACGCTCTTCATCAGCATATTACACCAGTGCTGATAGCTCTGCACTGACTGCCAGTACATTACCAAGCTAAGTTCAAGATTTGCTGTTAATGTATAAGTCCTAAGCCACCTGGGACCAGGTTAACCGACCAGGTTAACCTGAAGGACCACCTTGTCCCTTATATACTGTCCAGTTCACTGTGATAATCTGGAGCAACCTTCCTAACTGTCCCACGGTGATAGTATATCATATACATTTTGTTTCTATGCAAACCAAAGTTTTTAGCATAGTGGTACCAGTAATTTGGAATACCGCACCTACAATTCTGATATTTCACCACTTTTTGAAAACAAATGTTTTGTCAAGTGTTTTTAGATAATGAATTTGGTTATTTCCCCCCCACACCCTGTGTTTTATTATATTTTATTGTTTTAATTCTTTTATTATGCACCGCCTTGATATATTATTTTTATCGGGGAAAGGCTTATAAATATTCTTATGAATCAAGAAATAATTTGAAAACTTTTGACAACAGAGCATATGCGTTCTGTGCAGGGCGAGACAACCATACTTCAGAAAGTGTGTTTCAGCTTGAAATAATTTCATAACAAATTGTACATCAGACTTCTCCCCCCCCCCAGTATGTTGCAGGGGTGGGGTTATGCCTTGCTTATTTCAAAGGGGTGGGGGACAAGAATGAAACTGGGTGAGTGTAGCCATTACTGCTTTGATTGCTACTGGCTCATTAGCATTGACCACGCTCCCTCAGATTAGCAGTAATTAAACTGTGAAATCAGACCGATTGCCTTAAGCTGAGACACCATACCAGGCTGTCAAGAGAAATCACAGGGGATAAATCAAGGGCCCTCTGCAACGCGTATCACCCTTGGCATGGGTGAGCTTGTGAGAGGCGGAATAATGAGGACATTCAGGCTTTTTTTTGTATTGGGTGGACTCTTGGCAGACAAGCTTTGGAAGCGTTGTCATGACGATGACAAGAGCAAGGATAAACTCTTACTCCCACTAGCTCTGGTTAATGAAGATGATAATGAAAAATTATGCCAACATAACTGCAATTTTTTTTTTATCCCGACTGGCACTTGTAACCTTACGCCTAATGACACCACACAATGGTGACAGTAATTGTGCATTGATAAATGGGGCAAAGATGCTGGAGAAATGGCTGGCTCCAAGATATACAAGTTTAGTTAGCTGCATAATTTCTTCCAATGAGGGTTTGCTTTGTTCTTTGAACTCTCACTAGGTGGCTTTGGCCTGCACATGCCAAAAAACACATCTCTAATCACTTTGTATTGTTTACTGAAGAAAGTCTGGCAATTAATCCAAAAGCTTCCTGTGTCCTCCCTCCCCCCAACCCTTGTAAGCAGAACAAACCCAATCAAGAAAAGTAATAAAACAACAATACTTTTTTACATGCTGAATTGGAGGAGCACTGTGGAAGTCTGTGGGATTACTTCCAAGTAAGTGGCTTCAGACTTATGGCTTCTGAGCTTTGACTCCATGTGGTTTCTCTACTGCAGCATTAACGACCAAGCATTTGAATCCGATGAGGCCTTATCTCAAAACACTTGGGTCTTTGATAACTAAAGTAAAGGTAAAGGTACCCCTGACCATTAGGTCCAGTCGCGGACGACTCTGGGGTTGCGTACTCATCTCGCTCTATAGGCCAAGGGAGCCAGCGTTTGTCTGCAGACAGCACTGTGGAAGTCTGTGGGATTACTTCCAAGTAAGTGGCTTCAGACTTATGGCTTCTGAGCTTTGACTCCATGTGGTTTCTCTACTGCAGCATTAACCACCAATCATTTGAATCCGATGAGGCCTTATCTCAAAACACTTGGGTCTTTGATAACTAAAGTAAAGGTAAAGGTACCCCTGACCATTAGGTCCAGTCGCGGACGACTCTGGGGTTGTGTGCTCATCTCGCTCTATAGGCCAAGGGAGCCAGCGTTTGTCTGCAGACAGCATCCGGGTCATGTGGCCAGCATGTCTAAGCAGCTTCTGGCAAACCAGAGCAGCACATGGAAACGCCGTTTACCTTCCCACCGGAGCAGTACCTATTTATCAACTTGCACTTTGACGTGCTTTTGAACTGCTAGGTGCACGGGGATTCGAACCACTGACCTTCTGATCAGCAAGCCCTAAGCTCAGTGGTTTAGACCACAGCACCACCCGCGTCCCAGTCTTTGATAACTAAAAGGTAAAGGGACCCCTGACCATTAGGTCCAGTCGTGACCGACTCTGGGGTTGCGCGCTCATCTCGCATTATTGGCCGAGGGAGCCGGCGTATAGCTTCCAGTCATGTGGCCAGCATGACAAAGCCGCTTCTGGCAAACCAGAGCAGCCCATGGAAACGCCGTTTACCTTCCCGCTGTAGCGGTTCCTATTTATCTACTTGCATTTTGACGTGCTTTCGAACTGCTAGGTTGGCAGGAGCTGGGACCAAGCAACGGGAGCTCACCCTGTCACAGGGATTCGAACCACCGACCTTCTGATCAGCAAGCCCTAGGCTCAGTGGTTTAACCACAGCACCACCTGGGTCCAATTGAGTGCAATTATTCAAGACAGTTTTTCTTAACTTCAGTTAGGCAAAAAAGGATGCATAGTTTGAGGCTTTCAGACAACACAAAATCTCATTCAATAATATCAGCATTGGGGTGCTTTAGGGTCAATCTGTGTGTCTTCAAATAGATCAATCAGATGTGAATTCTGCAATCCATTCTATACTAAACCACACATGCACATCACAAGGCAACCATGCAAAGCTGGAAAACTTGCTAACGTTGTCTTTTGGGAGTGTTGATGTGTGTACAGTTGGTCAGTCATTTTGCAGATAAAGACTTTTAAGAATAAAAGCAGAAAATACTCTGCAAGGACACTCTTCTCGTGGACTCTTTTATGCCGACAAGGGTCCGAGGACCAGGCTGAGGAGACAAAGGAAGTGGGAACCTTTGCTTCTTTCAACACTGACAGGTATATGAAAGGTTTCTCACAAAGGTGTACAAAACACAAGGTGCCAACATTTACAGACCTTGCAAATTGTTCTGGAAGATTTCCATACTTGCAGGTTTAATGCATATGGACAAATGTGCTATGCTCAAGTATGCACAAGGTTTATTTATGCATGCTTTGGAATATGTAGAGTCACAGATCATGAGCTTTCAGGTATACATGTACTGATTCCATGCAAGCATGACGATGACTGTGTGGGTGTCAGAGGCAGCACCAACAGTTAGCCTCCTTCATGTATTCAATTGAACACCTGAACAGGGTTACTGTGACATCTGAAAATATCTTTCATTCTGGCCTCATGTACTGATATCAAACTGAGAACGCCACTGATGTCGGAAGATGGGACAGTTACAAATAGAAGGGGGTCTTCCCATTTCCATTGCCCACACACTTAATCCACTGGGCTTCCCACTGATGTAATTATTATGTTCTTTCAGCCAACAAATGAGGTAAACACAATAAAGAAAACCAAATGGTTTCATCTATGGAGCAGATCCCAGCACTGCCAAAATCCATCTTGAGAGCATTGTAGCTATGAAGAAGGCACACTACTCTGCTGCAAAGAACAGCCTTATTGAGGGTGAGAGTGTGCTCTATTATAGTAAGCTCTTTCTGGATTAGATAAACAAATGCAAATGAATCTTTTGATGCAAATGAATGGTTTAAAGGAGCCAATGATGTTTTATTTACTGCAAAAACAAACTAAGAGAACAGCTCTTTTAATAGCTTGAGAATGGTTTTTCTGCCTTGTATTCTTCTGCGGTCCCCTACTGCCTTCACCCCATCAAAGCTTTGGCACCTCAATCCCTAAACACATATTTACTTGAAAGAAAGTCTCATTGAGTTCAGTGGGGGAGAAGACATATAAATAAATACGCTTAGGAGCATAATTTGACACCCTGCTCCTAGGGCTCTCCGTTTAGTTATGGTGGTGGAATCATGGTTTGTGCTGCTATGTAAAAGTGGAAACCTATCCCAGGAAAACAGGACAGAACCTAGGATGGAACATGATAAAATTGGACCTTGAACATCTAGGGCTTGGAGGATCAAGAGGAATGTGGCCAGGAATGCCCTGGGTTTTTTCCAGTCTCTGCCCTCCTCTCCAAATTACATTGGGCTCATAAAGCACCAGCTCTTCCCTGGTAAAAACCTAGAGGAAAACTTCTCATTTCCTGACAGGGAGCGGCATCTTCCAGTTTCTAATTTGATTGGATTTTTATAGTGACGCTTCTTCACTGGGTAGGCGATGGGGAAGACTCATTTGAGTTAAAAGAATCAAAGTGGATGACAGTATCACAATCTGTTGATGTAGTCTGGGTCTGAGAAGTTGAGCTGTGGAGACAGACAGACAGACAGACAGACAGACAGACAGACAGACAGAGTCAGTGCAGGCTGCAGTGGAGGTTTGTCTATTATGGTGCATGGGGCAGCTGCCTGCTTTCTTATGTACAACCAGTTCAGGAGTGGCCCAAGCTGTCTGCTTCCCCTACCTAAGTCTCAGTGTTGCCCTTGTGGAACACAGCTGGGAGGAGGGTGGGGACAACTCAGGATAACTCAGTCAGTAGAGCATGGGACTCTTAATCTCGGGGTCATGGGTTCGAACCCCATGTTGGGCAGAAGATTCCAGCATTGCAAGAGGTGGAGTAGATGACTGGTCCCTTCCAACTCTCCAGTTCTATTATATGAGTAGAAATTAGGTGGCTCCATCCGTCACTGGCTCTGCTTACTGCTGGGCTCTCTGACTCCCTCACTATCAGTGCTATTAAGCACCAACCACCACGACATAGCAACCCAACTGCATAAATGTGGGGGTTTGGGTCATGCCAATATCTACAAGTTCTGTAATGGCAAGGAAGGGAGACAAAGAAAGCCTGTCTCGTCTATCAAAGAGCTGAAATGTAATAGTGCCATGATTCATACTGCAGGAGAGTGCAGGTGCATGTGTCCTCATAGGTTTATGTAAACAGAGGCTGCTTCATTCGCTTCAGGGTTGGGGAACGCTCTTGTGTAGGGAGCCTTCTTTGACAGTAAACAGCATCAGCAGCCCCCAATTTCTGAGACTGCATCAGAACCCCTTCAAGCCCACTGGAGCTTTTTTTATGAGGGCAAATACCTAATATAGATTTTGTTGTTGTACAACTGCTGTTTCTTTAAGGGAGGGAAAACCGCTTACCTGGAGGTGTATCTGATATCCAAGGGACTCATCTCGCCTTAGTGGTATTTGTCTTTCCTGTTCTTGAAAGACAATATTAAGACACTAGTGTTTGTGATTCATGGCTGCAATTCTCCTTTTATTGCTCAAGTCCAGCAGTGAGTAAAAGCCAGAGAAGGACACACTGCCCATTATCCTGTACTAGGGTATACTTAGCCGAGACTCTTCTGTTCCCAAGAGTGAGCCTATTGGAAAAAGGAGAGAGTAGTTTGTATAAAGATGTGTAAAAGTAAAAGTTGCTCCTCCATCAAGCTTGTGATGCCCGTTGTCTAACACTCCACGATAGATATTTTACAGACTCCCTATAGGCTTTCTGTAGCTTTTGTGCACTACCTTATGGTTATTGTTTGGGGGCACCTGACCAGATAAAAGCTATAAAAAAGGGTTCTGAACCATATATGCAAACTATCAAGCTTTGCAGAGCTGCCATATAGGCTTCTGTCCATGGTACAAAGTTGGCACATTTTCATCAATGCACTTTGATTTAACAAACTCTGCTAGCCGTATTTCTTTTACCTTGGGTGAATTCCGACAAACTTTTGGTGCTGGGAGGAAGAATTTTAAAGTGATACATATTGGGAAATTTTATGATAAAACTGGGGCGGGAGAGATGCAATTCTGTGCATGACTGCTCAGAAATCAGTCCCATTGTGTTCCATGCAACTTGCTCTCAGTTAGTCCTATGTTCACTGAGACAGCAATCCTAACTCACTTACTTGCTCAAAATTATGTTTAAATCAAGTTCAGTGCTAACCGGGTGCAGAATGAGCAGTTTTCAGACTTTGTATTCCTTCCCCCACCTACCTCGCGTCTGGTTTGCCATCTTGCCAGCTCGGTGGCCTTTTTGCTTCCTGGTCAACCATTTTCATAGCCGGTATCTGCATGCCTCTGGATCACTGACGTTGTATAATCCCTCCCAAAAAGCAGGACAAAACAGATTTCCTCCCTGCTTTCTCCACGATAGAGGAAAAGAGACAATTGCAGCATTCCACTACAGTGAGTGCCCTTATCTTTGCTATGGCTTACAGCTAAATGAATGGAATTGCTGCTGCTGCCTCTACTGGTGCAGTGGTGATCCAAAAAGGAGTTAAGTGTCTTAGATATTGTTTATAGTTTGATAAGTCTATAAGATTAAGTTATAAATATTTCACCACATTGCTTAGAACGTAATGTAAATTGTTTCATGATAACAGGCAACTAACTTGCGTGCTGTTTTAAATTGCCTAAGGCCTCTCTTGTTACTACAGGTCTAATAAATTAATTAAAGGCAATCCTCATTTTGCACGGGGGTTACATTCTGGACCCCCGGACACATCAGCAGGGCCCACGTAAAGAGCGCCACCTTGTTCTGCTCCTGCCCCTTTTGGTGACATTTTAGTGATGTTTTAGTGACATTTTCAGGTCACTTCTGGGTTCAGTGTTTTTCACACAACATGTGCATTCGCAGGTCAATCGGGAGTTCCCTTCATTTCAATACTTGGCCATTATTAGACCTGTTAGTGATGGGGTAAGAATTTAGCAGGATTTGCGCTAAACTGAAGGCTTTCCACATAGAAAGGTGCATTGCACATTTTTGCCTACCTGGATCCTTCCCCCTTTTCTCTCTCTCACACTCAGTAATTGGTTGAATCAAATATTTTGCCTGTAGAGTGCATGAAGTTCCTTGAAGCTTTGATCCAGATCTCTATACAGTGATGAGAGGAAGGGCTTCCATTACATAGATCTCTAATCTGTTTTACCTTTATAGCCACCCAGTTTCAAAAAGAAATTTACAAAAGCCAAAGAAAACACATCAAACATGTCATCAAAACATTACTACAGGGTGGGGAAATGCAGGAGGAGAGCCAAGCTCTGAAGTTGAGAGAGAGAAAGAGAAAGAGAGAAATCAGTGATGGGGAGAGAAAGCTGAGACAAAGGATCAAAAGATGGTGGAGCCCCAGAAAAAAAAGAGTGCTGGAAGTGCAGGCAGCTATGTATTTTAGTAAGCTTCTAATGCAGGAAGCTGGGGGTGGGGAGCACTTTGCTGATATTTGAAATTTTGGCTCAGTTTGATAAATGAGTGTTGTAGGTGAGAAGGAAATCTCACCAGATGAACTCTCGCCAAGAAACTGAAAGCCAGGCATAATTGAATGGTGAAATTTGGGCAAGAAGAAGAAGTCATTTGCCCTGTCCGTCAGATTTTTGTTCTTTGCAGCCAGTAGTCTGTCAGTTTACGTTAGGATTCTGTGGCCTTAAAAAAAAAAAACAGTGCAAAAGTGCAGTTGGCACATTTCTGTTTTGTTTGCATTGAAAGAATTGGACAAATCCACCTCTGTATATTTTGAATGAATTATAGTAGTTCATCCCCTCCTCTCCAGAAGCCCTTTACACTGCTTTTTGATGGTAAAGCATCCAGAGACTAGAACTGGGCATATCTGGCTTCTTGAAATAATCTACTCTATGTTTGGGCAGGGCCAGCATTTCTCAAAATTATGACTAGGGTGATGAATATTCAGTGGAAAAACTTGTTCTTTTGTCTGACGGGTGGTAGAGGGCGATTGAAGGATCAGCAAAAGAAAAATGTCAGAAATTTTAAAATTTAAATTTCTGAGACATTTCAGCTTAGCTCTCCCTGAGACCACACCTTTTGCTCTCCTGCCACCAGCCCCTCAAGAGGATCTATCTCACTAAAATAAAAAAAGTTTTTAGGCAGCAGTGATTTCTGGGTACTGGAATATTTTCCGATTTTAAAAATATGTAAGATTGTTCCCCTCAAGTAGACTGAATGCTCACTAGTGAAAATGAGTGATCTTTTTATAGCTCGTTATTGGGTGGATGGCAATTAACCACTCAGGAGGGCGGCCAGTTCCTCCGTGAACACAGTCAGCCACTTCATGCTTTAAAGTTAAATTATATTTGACATTTAATTTAAACTCATACTGCCTTCATTCAAAATAAACCCTACTGCATTAGTAGTAGAAAAGCAAAAAAGGGGGGGGGATATTCTCTGCCTCCTGTTCCAATTCACTAAAACGTATCCTCATTTCCCGTGCTTAGTTTTTCAAACTAATTATGTATGACTCTGATTGATTGCTGCCAAGCTATTAAGCATATGACTAGAAAAGCAATAAATGTTCCGGGGTGTGTGTATGTGTGATCACATTGTGCAAAACTTCGATTTCGCACCATCCATTTATTATTTATTTTATCTGTTAAAATGTTGATTGGTATTATGTTGTGACAATATGTAGCACAAACCGTTATGCAGCAAAACATCCTTGCTTCTCGTGCAAAGAACAAGTGAAATATAAAAAAGAGGAGAAAACAAGAAAATGGCATGTGAAGAGGGCAGAGGGACAGCATATTAAGTCGGACCATTGTTGTACTTAGCTCTCTACTGTCTACACTGACTGCCAGTGACTCTCTTAGGGGTTTCTCCCAGGCCTACCTGGGTGTGCCAGGGATTGAACCTGGGATTTTCTGCATGCAAAGCTAATGCTTCACCACTGAACTGCAGTCCTTCCCTAGATTATACTGGTCGCACATGGTGTGGCCAAACCATACCTGGCTTTCATATCATACCATGTTGGGTGTTCTTAAACCAGGTGCTTGTCAGATTTCTATGTATCTGCATTTAAATAAAATCCTACAAGTGTTGTGCCTGTTCCCTTCCCTAGTATTTTTCTGCTCTTTCTTGAATTGAAGTGGGCACGTGATCCCCTGAGCCTCCTTATTCCTGCCTAAGAAGAATGCAGCTACAGTAAAATGCAGAAGGCAGAGCATAGGGAGCTTTCCTGTGGACCTATCCTTCGAAAAGCAGTAACATCTTGCTTACATTCTGGATAATGCAGGGTCAATTCCTGTTCCCAGTTGGTCCTTCAGTTGCCAACCAACAGGCAAGAAGGGTATATGGTGGCCAACCACTTTGAAAGCTGAGGGTGGGGCTTGGCTACCAGCCTGTAAAACTAGGACTGAGTTGCCAACCAAGTCTTATGGTAACTTTCTGCATCTTCATTTATGAATTCACATAGTACAGTTACAGGTAGGTAGCCGTGTTGGTCTGACGCAGTCAAAATAAAAATAAAAAATCCTTCCAGTAGCACCTTAGAGACCAACTAAGTTTGTCATAGGTATGAGCTTTCGTATCTGAAGAAGTGTGCATGCACAAAAAGCTCATACCTATGACAAACTTAGTTGGTCTCTAAGGTGCTACTGGAAGGATTTTTTATTTTTATTATGAATTCACATGTTGGATTTCTTTCTTTCTTTCTTTCTTTCTTTCTTTCTTTCTTTCTTTCTTTCTTTCTTTCTTGAAGTACACATTGCAGGCCACAGCCATCCCTTGAATAAATTCTAATTAACACTAATGAGATTATTCTTCAAACATCTTCTATAAAAGCTCATTTTTTATTTTAAAAAACCTCCAATTACTGTCTATTATTATTTTGGACAATAAAGTAAATAAGGGCTTAGTTAGGTTTCTCCCTGCTAAACCCAAATTACTTTTTCATCCATATTACGCCCCCAAAGCAAAACCGAACATCTCTCCCCAAAAGAAAAGGAAAAATCCCTTTGACATACTAATGAATTATGATTAACAAATAATAATTAAAGTGTGAGTGTA
Source organism: Zootoca vivipara (assembly GCF_963506605.1). Taxonomy (NCBI): domain Eukaryota; kingdom Metazoa; phylum Chordata; class Lepidosauria; order Squamata; family Lacertidae; genus Zootoca; species Zootoca vivipara. Next base: position 46,540,738 of record NC_083287.1, read on the forward strand.
TTGCTTGAAACTGCCTTAGCTGCTCAGCAGATTATGCAACATGAAAACCGCTATGACTGGAAGAGAAGGATAAATATTTAACATCAAATAAATGCTGTGGTTAATAAACTCACACTAATCAAACTACACCTTCCCATATTGTTAACATGCATTAAAAAACAGAATACGAATATTGACATTCCCATGTTTGAAAAATGTAATACTTGTGTAGATTTTAAACTTGATCTAGAGCTACAGTACATGATAATATATTTTTTGCACATGATAATATATTTTGCACATTTCTCCCTTCCTTTTTTGTGCACTTTAAACCTTAAGGTAAGTGAATGGTGAACAAGTTAAGGGGGGAAGCTGAGGTTGGAAAAAATGCACAGGGAGCAATGTGGAATCTGTACACTTCTGGTTTTCAGAGATAGTTTAAAAAACATTTTACAATGGTGTAGTTCAGAGGCATAGTTTGTCTTACATTTTTGTTCTTGGATTTTTATTTTGTCAGCTTCCAGGGGCTGGAAATCCTCTTTATTTCTGAGAAGCTGCTTATGAGGCAAACATAGTAACTTTGATCTACTGTATCATCTCTGGCTCCAATTAGAGACCAAATTTAGCAAGAAGCTGTAGCCTGGTGTCTGAAATTGTCTACCCCAAAAAAATTGTTTTTACATGTTCATTGTATGAGAACAACAAAGTGCAAAATCAAAGTGTGTCCAAATCAAAATGAGATCTGCGAAAAGATCTCATGAAAGTCCCCACACACACACACAACATTAAAATGGTGTTGCAGTAATGGAAACAGCTGTCGTGGACACAACTGAACTTACCAAAAAGTTTCAAAATGGAAAATGGAAGAACTCTGTGGAAAGCACACTGGGGATAGCATGCAATTCACATGTGTAAGCTAGTCCTTATACAAACACACGCAATTTACTTTTTGGCTATTGCAGAAGAGCAGTTTCTATACTGAAAGTTGAACCACACAAAGGTTTGATGAGGTACTAGACTGAAGTGGCTTTGATGGTCCTTCTCAGTCACCACTGCAGCCTAATACTCATCTATGCCTGAGTAGAGAAGATTTAAAAGGGAGAAAAAGTATATTGTATATGTTTGTTTGGTCATCGTTAAGCTGGAGGTTAATGGTCTAGACAGCCTACACTGGCTTATTGTTCAGGCTAATACTATTAAAAATTGATAGTGCTCCAACCCAGCTATAAATGGGAGCTGCCTAATGGATTGTATTAGGAGCATAGCCATTCAGATGTAACCCTGGCTGAAGCGACTCCAAGCTTAATAACTTTCTAATTGCAGCTGCTGTATAAGCTGGGTCACTTAGCAGTCAACTGACAGGTTTACATTTCCTTATAGACTAGCTACTACTCTGTGTATTAGCCCTGCACTAGAATTGCAAACAGAAAATAATTAGCTTGCTTTTTAAGCCTTCCCAAATGGCTTAAATTAATGGCAGCATGGATCAACACCAAGCCTCGGTGTGAGCATTTTTAACCCCCATTGATTTCCTCCTTTGCAGGGCAGCATGACTTTGGCTAAGAAACCCTGCTGATTGGACAGCTGTAAAGCTGACAAGTGAATGGAGCTTTAGGTGGTATTAGATTAGTTCCTTGGTATTCAAGAGCATACACTGTGGAAAAAACAGAAGGTGCTTGTTCTCCAGCCAAAGCAGCCGTTTGCTAGTATCATCTTTTTGCAGGAAAAAAGGTCGGAAATCCGGGGGCTTCATAAGATGGTTGCTGCTATTATTTGAACTTCCCCAAGAGATTATTCAGGATAGGAAATATCTGGGGGGGGGGGTGTGCCATTTGACATGGAAGAGTGGAATGCTCAGATCCATAGCAAGAAGCGTACCTAGCACCAGGGAAGTTCCCTCATCCCTCCAGGTGCCTGCAACAGCTTTTACTCTCGTTGCACCAGGTGTCAGACCTGCAGCCAAATGGGGTTTTAGAATAGGGACTTTCTGAGAGTTAGAATCATAGAATTGTATAGAGTTGGAAGGGACACCAAGAGCCATCTTGTCCAACTCCCTGCAATGGAGGAACAAGTTGGAGCCTTGTTCCCTGAACAACCACCTCTTCCTTGCAGACTTTGTGCCTCCAAGGCCCAAATACCTCATTAGCCATTAGTCTTGCCCCATCTCTCCCCTGTTTCCATGATTGGTCACTGCAAAATTGTATACAACAAACTTCTTCCTTCTTGTGGTCTGTGGGTGTTAATCAGAACACACCCTGTGTATTATTCCCAGATCCTGGTTTCTATCATTTGTTTCCATACTTACCTGTTCCTGTACTTTCCCCTGCCCTGCATTCTGAACATGAGTGTGAGGGGGGGGAATGTTGTGTGCCTACATGTCTGGTGAGTGCCTACATGTGCTGTATGTGTGGTGAGTATATGTGAGTGTGAGACATTGCTACACCCACCACTGGCATATGGACCTTTGAGTCTTGGCTATCTGTCTAATATATCCTTTCAGTCAAAACTGGTTTGGCACTCTTGGCTTACAGGGGGCAGACCTCTGCAAAATGATCTGCACTATGAACTTGCAACCGCTTTCCATGAGATGGATTGACCTGACTTTGTGAAGTCTTCAGATGTGTAACTACGTTACCTGTTTGCCCATCCTACAAAGCACCAACCCTGCAATGATTTATACCTTTCTGCTTGTCCTGCAAGCTGGCACTAAACCCACCCAAGGCATGACATCCAACTTCTCCCCTCTCCTCTCCCTCATTCTTGTTACTGAACCCAGGTCTTCCATAATAGGAATATAGGAATTAGCCAATGAAAACCACCTGACTTGCACAGGGTCTTTAACAACTAAGATACCTAAGATGCTGGGAAATGAACCTGGAGCTCTCTCTGTGTGTGACACATGTGCTCTAGCACTGAGCTATGTCCTGGGTATCTTAGCAGGCACTTGCTTCTCATCTTGGAAAAAGTAGACTTTGGCCATTTAGAACATATTCCTGAACAAACTCTGAGTTTCTGCCTCTGCCACTGTTTGTTTTTGTTTTGTTTTTACTCATGAGCCTTAACAAGCAAATAAGCTTGCTTCTGGTTCCAGCTACCCCAAAAGCCTTTACCCAACAATGCCCTAAGGGGGGAGCAAATCCTGCAATTCTTGTTAAGGTCACCTACAAGTAAATGCCCTTGAAGGCTTTCTGCTCACATCTGTCTAATATGGCTGTTGCTATTTAGTTGGCATTCCTAGCTGAGAGGCAGGCAGAGCTCTCCATGAATAAAATGAAATCCATCACAGGATAATAAATTGACTCCAAGAGAGAGGAATAGAATGGGGCCCTTGCAATAGTACATTTAAGAGGACCTCACACATCTATGACCCTTGGACCATGTGCTCTCATTTGACAGGATGCACAGGTCGAGAGACATGCAGGACCAATATACCAGCACATGCCCTTCCTCTGTTCTGGCTGTGAATTCACAGGGCACTGACCCGTTAACTATACCTTCCAGCCCTTCCGCCCTCACATCCATAGGAAGCTGCCCTTCAGATATTTCTCATATTTTCTATTTGTGTGTTGTCAGATCCTGTGTTTTCCCAGTAGCAACCTTGTGGAATAGGTGCAGCATGGTTACTCCACATGCCAGTAGTTTTGACTCTTCCCTTGAAGGGTCAGTGTCCTGGCCACAAACAGGGGGCCACAGGGCTCAATGGATGCCTGGAGGCAGCATGTTTAGGCAAGTGGAAGGCTTGGTCATTGGAGTTGCAGGACCTTGGATAGCTCCTGCAAGATATGGAGCTCACCAGAGAATTTTTATCCTTCCCATTCTCCACTGAGTATCTGAAGAGTAGAGTACGTGGGTGGCTCTGTGGGTTAAACCACAGAGCCTAGGGCTTGCCGATCGGAAGGTCGGTGGTTCGAATCCCCACAACGAGGTGAGCTCCTGTTGCTCAGTCCCTGCTCCTGCCCACCTAGCAGTTTGAAAACACACAGTTTGAAAACATGGGAAGGCACTGCGGTGGGAAGGTAAACGGCATTTCCGTGCACTGCTCTGGTTCACCAGAAGTGGCTCAGTCATGCTGGCCACATGACCTGGAAGCTGTACACCGGCTCCCTTGGCCAATAAAGCAATATGAGTGCCGCAACCCCAGAGTCGTCCGCGACTGGACCTAATGGTCAGGGGTCCCTTTACCTTTACCTAGAGTACCTTAATGATGTGGTCCTCTGTCTTAGAACCTACCTCCAAGGTAGCTCTCACCTTGTGCATTGCTTGTGTTGGTGAGCAGGCACTAGAGAACATAAGGTCCCTGGTTAGTGGGGAAACTGACTCAGGAGGTGCTATCTCTGGAGGTCCAAGTTTGAAGGTCCCTGTGACACAAGGGGCTCCTGGTTCCATCTTTCTGATCCAGGTAATGCCTCCTTCTCTATGTTAGAGTCCTGGCTGATGCTCAGACAGGGTCATGGCAGTCAAGGCTAAAGTGAAAAATAAATGTGTTACCTGCTCATCCCACATCAATGGAACATGGGTTGGGGATCTAAATTTCTTGGGAAAGCACTTCACCTCTGGCCTGATAAAGTGATAAGTTATTTGCAGATATGGTCCCACTGACTTCAAAGGAATGTGCACATGTGCAAACTAGGTGTAGGATTGCAGCAATAATATCATAAGGTTTCTTCATCTGTGGAGTAATGATCTTCTACTATTGACTCCAACAGCAAGCCATGACGATAGCAATGCCATTATTATAGCATAATGTGTAAATATTTTATCATTAAAATCTCAGTTTCTGTGGCAATTCAGCTGTTTTTAAACCCCATGATCTGATCTTTGGTGAATATATCACTGGTGCATTCTTTTTTAGCAGTGGAGCGGGAACAGCCATTTCTTAAGGAAAGCAGCAAAATATTAAAGTATGAAATATTAATATTTGTATAGTATGCAGTACCTAACACAATCTTGGAGTTAAATAAATGTTAAAAATAAGTCAGAATTCACTTCTATTACAGTAAAATTATATAGTTGTGTGCAGTTTGGTTTATGTGCCCTTTCCATATTGCTTTAGATATGTTGAAAGCTCTAGCACATTTGTTGCTGACCATGTGTTTTAGCTGATTTTCATTGGTCATGAATGGTTATTACATATTATTTCTATACATCTATGAACGGTTCTTTGGATAGTGTGATAGAATCTTAGTTGTACTTGCTTCATTCATTTTGGAACCTGAAGCTTTGTGGTGTGGGAAGGGAGGAAACCCCATCCAGATTTTTATTTTTATTTTAATAAAAAAGCAGCAGTGGTTTCCAGACTTGGCTTACCTTCTTTCCAGAGGGTTCCTACTAGGGGACATTAAGCATAATTCCAATGGTTTATGAATGAGTTCCATCTCTCAATAAATGTTTTTGGTGCCAATCCTTCCTTGCCTCTTTATAACAAGTAACCTTAGTTTAAACAGCTGTGTCCCAAATGCTGCTGAACTATTGTATCATACCAGCCTCTGGTCCTGGTTTCTCTAGCAGTTAGTCGTTGCATTTATATCCAAGCTTTCTTCCATCATGGAACTCAAAGCAGCATACATAGCGTTCCCTGCTGGTCTCCCAGCCAGCCAGCGAACAAACTCAGGCTTGCTTAGCACCAGAATAATTGCTGCATCATATGCCTTTGGGCTATGATCTGGGGCAAGGCAGAGTCAAACTGTTGTGCTACATACACAACGACTGGCAGATGTAGTCAAAGCAGAAGTGAAACAGAGAAATTCATTGTTTTGAGTAAAAGAGAATGATTCGGGTACATGGTCAGCACAGGTTTCCAGGTTAGGGAGCATCAGAAAAGGGAGTGAAAATAAAACTGCCAACTTTGTTAAGTCTTTTTTTCTTTTTCTTTTTAACAAATCTGTGGTATGACCACACCTGGAATATTGTATGCACTTCTGGTTAACATATCTCAAAAAGGCTAAAGCATAGCTGCAGAAGCTGTAGAAAGGAGCAACCAAAATTATCAGGGGGCTGAGGCAACTCCCCTGCAAGGAAGGGTCAGAAAAGGTAACTAAGAGGGGACAGGGTAGAGGTGTCTAAAATGATGCTTGGTGTGGAAACACGTTTTTCTCCCTTTCTTATAATACTAGAAGCTGGGGACAATTTGACAAAGCTGGATGGTGGGAGATTTAGGACAGCCCAAAGGAAGAACTTCTTCATATTGTTAAACTGTGGAATTCAGTATCACAAGAAACGGTGAGGGCCACCAACTTAGATAACTTTAAAGGGTGATACGTCAAGGGTGATACGGAGGATGCAGCTCTTGGTGGCCATTAGTCATGATGGCAGCATGCCTCTGAGTATCAGTTGCTGAGGAAATTGCCTTTACGTCTTACTTATGGTCTTCCTCAAGGCATGCCACTGTGAGAATGAGGATACTGGGCTAATGTCAACTTCGGGTTTGATCCACCAGGTCTCTTCTTACACATAGGAAGCTCTCTTATATTGAGTCAGACCATTGGTCCATCTAGGTCATGGGTAAGGCCTGGGAGACGGATCCAGCCCAATTGCCTTCTAAGTCCAGCCTGCGGACGGTCCGAGAATCAGCGTGCTTTTACATCAGTAGAATGTGTCCTTTTATTTAAAATGCATCTCTGGGCTATTTGTGGGATCTGCCTGGTGTTTTTACATGAGTAGAATGTGTGCATCTCTGGGTTATTTGTAGGGCATAGGAATTAGTTCTTTTTCCCCCCTCTAGAATATAGTCCGCCCCCCCCCCAAGGTCTGAGGGACAGTGGACCAGCCCCCTGCTGAAAAGGTTTGCTGACCCCTGATCTAGGACATTATCATCTTCTCTTAAAAGCTTTATTTCTTAGGAATTGAAATTTTACATAACTTTACAAGGGGGAACTAGAAAAGACACCCGCCCCTCCCTCCACCCATAATGCAGCAGTCAACCAATGTCAGCAAAATTCACTATGCCTCCCCTTGGTGGGTGTCAGGTATATTTGTTCTCATTATTATCTTGACTGGGAGCAGCTCTCCAGCATTTCAGATAGTGGTCTCTCCCAGCACTACCTGAACATACCAGAGATCAAACCTGAAGCCTCCTCCATTCAGAGCAGATGCTGTGCGACCTGAGCTATTGCCTTTCCCATGTTACGTTCTGCCAATGCGAACAACTATAACCTGCTAAAATATACACAGATCAACTTATTAGCAACTTGGGTGGTTTATTTTATTTTTTGATAGTTTACCCTGCTTGCATATCTGACCATGGAATGTTCACATTTTCCTTATTTGTAGCACAAAGCTCCTTTTACGTTTGTTTTTCTGTCTCTTAGGAAATAATTAATTAGATTTCATTTCATAACAGCCCACGATGACTATGGCAAGGGCTAAACTTAATTGGATATTATCTTTCCCACAGTGTCCCTCCTCCCGTGCCCCAGCAACCCAAAACAGATTGGGAAGCTGTGAATTTGAGGAGAGGAACAGCAGGGGGAGGGAGGACTGTTTAACTCTTTACCCTCTGGGTTGTGTTTTTAAAAAAATAAAAATCAAAAATCAAAGTCACCCACTCAGATGCTTTTGTCATTGATGGGTGAAAGGCAGCGGTGACAGGGAAGGGGGGGTAGGGAGGGACAATTCGATAAACCCTTCAGAAAATGGTTAAGCATTCCCTTCCCTCATTTGCTGTGGCTCACTCAAACATGTAGTGTTCTGACTGAGGCTGCTTTTGGTTTTAAAGGAAAAGGTCAGGAAAATGCATTTAAGTGGCTGGAATGTCTAGTTTGAACCTGATAGGAAGAATGAGAGACGGGATGTGTGTGTGTGTGTGTGTGTGTGTGTGTGTGTGTGAGAGAGAGAGAGAGAGAGAGAGAGAGAGAGAGAGAGAGAGAGAGAGAGAGAGAGAGAGAGACTCAAAAAAAGTGTTAATCGCATTTCAGAAGTTGCTAGGTAACAGCATCCTCCCTGCAGGATGCCTTTCTTGCAGAAGCAATTTTGATATGATGTAATGCCTCTGCTACAGATGATGTAATTATCTGTTTCTCTGTTTGAGTGCATTCTTTCCTGAACATTCGAAATTGGGAGAGAGGAATGGAGAGGGGGGGGGCTTCATCAAAGTATTGGGCCTTATATATGAGTCATGAATCACCAGGACGTAAGCCTTAGAACATGTTTTCAGTGCCAGGAATCAGTCCTGGAACAGGTGAATAAATAAAATGCTTCTGAGCATGGCTGCTAAAGGATAAGGGGCATTATTTTATAGGAAATATCTTGCCAATTTCTCAAAGGAGCCTAGGATAATGGCACTTCTTGTTCTAGAAATGAAGGCTCCGATTTCAAACACACTCACTGGAGAATGAACTCCACTGAACAAACAGTGGGACTTAACTTCAAAGTAACATATAGGATTGTAGTGTGAGAATGGCAAAACCTATAGCAACTTCTAAACTAGTTTATATCATCTAGGGACCTGGTCCCTCCCCATCCCCTAATTCCGATTGCTTGGTTTAAATGAGTCTCTCAAGAAAATCTCCTTCACTGAGATAGTACTAACTGAATCCTTACCTGGGCATTTTAAGTACTTTCACATTGTTACAAAATAAAATAGTACCAAATGGAATACAGCTCAGAATTGACTGGACACCACCCTGTCTTCATGATTTTGAAGAGAATGAGGTGGTTTCATTATAGGGTAACCAACATGTTCTGTCGCTGAATTATATCAGAAATTTTGAGCAACAACAATAAGAAAATCAGGATTCTTGGGATTTTAAAACAAAGGATCATTAAAAGCTGCACATGGTCCATAGGATGCATTTTTTCCACTGATTTTATAAAAAATATTATTCAGATATTAATTTGAAAAGTAAGTTAGGAGACAAACCTGCTTGTAAGATAAATAAAACCAAGCAAGTAAAACCATAAACACTGATAAGTCAGTAACTGGCCAGGGCATAGTTATCCTTGTCTGTCTCACACACACAACCAGGTGTTTTCTTTTACCTGTAAGGCCCCTGTTGCCATTGACTGAACTTTCTGTGTGATGCCACATAAACTATTCTAACAACTTAGGAGGAAGAGCCTGCTATAAAATATTGATAAAAAGTGCAGTTGCTGAGAGAGAATTGAAAGGTCAGTTTGGCAGGCAGAAAACTTTCCACAGGGTTTAGGGACAAGAGGCTGCATTCCAAGGAGGTTTGAACAGGCAGGGAGCTTGAAGCCAAAAGCTAGAAATCTGAAGGGATATGAGCCAAGAAAGTAAAAGGGAGCTGGAAAGAAACACAACCACTATGGGGTAGCTGAAGCTTTTCACATCAGTTTATTTCTTTGTTTGGGGTGGCTGCATTGCTGAATTTCTGCCCATCATGCCTCTGTTAAATAAACACAAAACCTGCCAGAAAACAGGAAGCTCAGTCATAGAGCACACATTTCACATACAAAAGTTCAATCCTTGGTTTCTGCAAGTAAGGATGGGAAATACTCCCATTGTTAGTTAAGTGCTATGTAAAAAAGGTAAAAGGTAAAGGACCCCTGGACAGTTAAGTCCAGTCAAAGGCGACGATGGGGTTGCGGTGCTCATCTCGCTTTCAGGCCGAGGGAGCCAGCGTCTGTCCACAGACAGCTTTCCGGGTCATGTGGCCAGCATGACTAAACCACTTCTGGCACAACGGGACACCGTGGCAGAAGCCAGAGCACATGGAAACACCGTTCACCTTCCCACCACAGTGATATCTATTTATCTGGTTGCACTGGTGTGCTTTCAAACTGCTAGGTAGGCAGGAGCTGGGACAGAGCAACAAGAACTCACCCCATTGTGCGGATTTGAACTGCCAACCTTCTGATCAGCAAGCCCAAGAGGCTTTGAGGTTTAGACCACAGCGCCACCTGCATCCATAAGTGCTATGGGATGTAGCTGAAGTGAGTGTGGAACTGGAGGACTGGAGGAGGGGAGCAAAGCAGAAGGCAGGATTGGCAGAATCATAGAATTGTAGAGTTGGAAGAGATCCTGGTGATCAAATAAATAGTCCAACTTAAGGTTACCAGACGTCCCCATTTCCCATGGGCAGTCCCCAGATTTACAAATCAGTCCCCTGACAAAATCCATCTATTTAGTAGGAAGTTGAAAAGATTCATTGAAAAAAATATGGTAACCTTAGTCCAACTCCCTGCAATGTAGGACTATGCAGCTGTCAAGGAGCGAACTTGCAACCTTGGTGTTATCAGCACCATGCTTTAGCCAACTGAGCTATCCTACTGCCTGGATAAGCCAGGAGTCAGTACCAAAGTACAAGACCAGATTTAAAAGAGCTCAGGTGGACCTTGTACCTCCAGCAAAGTGCCTCTGACACAGAAAGAGACCTCTTGTACTCCTTCCTGTCCAGGAGGAGCCAATGGTCAACCTAGACAGAGTTTATCCAGCAGGATTTTTACTGAGGAGCATTAGTGGTGCTCAGCACATGAGACAACAGTCAGCAGTTCCTGACACCTGTCTAGAACCTTGGAAAGTTGCTGTCAGTCAGTGCTGAGTTGCCTTGGTCCAATATGTTCCTAAATATGGCAGTCTTGGCCATAATGGAATTTTGCATAAAATCAACTATCAAAACTACTGTCTTGACTCCAACATTTAGCATGTCTCCAACACTACAGCCATAGCAGAATGCAATCTGCAGTTTAGGAAAATTGGCTTGGAACTCCAGTTGGAACAATGATTAGGGTTGCCAGTCTGAAAACTGGATATTCCCATTGCAGTTTTGTAATAAGCAAGAAAGTGTGCAATGAAACAGGCACTGCTTTTTTCTTCCTTTTCATTCCTGATTCCTTTTGTTGGCCTCTTCCCTTGCCTGTTGTTGTGTGCAGACTCCATCTGCTTTTCACACCAGGGAATGCCGACAGTAGGGCAGATGAAAGGACCAAGGAAAGAAGAGTTAGGAAATGCAACATCTGGGGACTCAAGCTTAAAGAAAACACTGATTTATGGGAAGCATCTTATGAGCATAAGCTTCTGTGCTCAGGCTTAATTCCTTATGCCTGTGCCAGTTGCATCCGATTTGTCAATGGCAGGTACCATTGGCCAGATGTGTGCTATAGTGCAGATGCGAAGTCAAGAGGATGCAAAGTCAAGAGGAATATCTGGTATGGAGAAAAGTTCCAAAGAGTGTTTGATCAGCAGTAAGGCCAGTCTCTGCTTTCAGTAAGATCAGTAGCGATGCCTCCAGTGGTTTGCAGAATTCAGCAAATTTGGGATGATTACTAATCAGTGGCAGTGAAATAGTTACAACAGATTAGTCCCACAAAGCTGCTTGATTCTCCCTCCGCTCCATGCCCCCTTCACTTTCATTAACCTGGGATGGCCAGCAGGTGAAAGCAATTTATGCAAATCCTTTTCTCAATACCATAAGACATTTTACCTTTTAACAATAGGCAACCAAGCAGGTGACTAGACCCCAGACACGCACATTTTTGTGGACCCAATTTAAAATCTGAGCCGCCATAAAAAAGCACCAACAGCCAAAGGCTTTTCTAAAGGTAAGATAAGAGTGTAATCCCTCAGTTTGGTGCAAATGTTTTAAGACTTTGTGTTTCTAAAATCCACTTTGAATTAGCCTTGAACTTTAAATCTGTTTTGTCTACTGAACCAGGAAACACCATCTGATGTACGTAACAGCGTTGCACAGTTCCCCCCTCTTTCTGTCCTTTCCTTCCCAAAAATAGGACTGTTGATTTGCCTCCACAGCAGATGGAGTGAATATGGGCGAAGAGACCAAGAGAGATGCAGGAAAACCCATAGCTTTAATATAATTGTGACGTGTTAGCTGCAATCAGGAACAAAGTTGGATGGAAATGAAAAGCTAGATAGATTCGGCAAATAAATATTGCTGCAGTTGCCATTTGGAAGTTACTGTTTCAAAGCATCATCATGGCTGCGCACTTGAGGGGGGCCACTCCCTAGCAGGGGGCTCAATGGAACTGCTTCTCTTTGCCTTCACAAACTGCTTGTTCAGGTGCCTCTCTCTGTGGCCCAGACCACAGTAGTGGTGGTGAGGAGTCATAGTAGATGCCACTGCCACAATGAGACAGAGCAGCAGCTGCTAACAATGGCAGTAAAAGGTAGACTCACTGAAGGAGGGAGGGGTGTCCATTGAGGGTGTCTCCATCCAAAAACTGGAGTCAGCACTGACTGCTGTCCACAGTACTGCTAAGCCAAAGACCTAGCAACCCTACAATCACCCAAGATACATAGGCTGCCGTATCGATCAGGGCTGGATATCACAGGTGGATCCCGTAGCTGAGGACATGAGGATGAACTGGAAGGAATGGCTCTCCATGCTTATGGCAGGCTTGTTTCAAGACCCTACTAAATAAAAGCAGCCCTTTTATAGGGAAGAATAATATGCATAAAGTACGGTATTCTAATCACAGAATTTATGGGTCTGTAATTTGCAGAGGTTGGCTTTTCTTGTTGGATAGTTGATTGAAGTGGGTTAATCAATGTGACAAGGGTTCCATATACCACTTAGAACACACTGGGTTGATTTTGGCTGCCATCCCTTATGTAGACTTCATGTATTAACTGCCCTATATGCCCCACCCTCAAAATCCATCCAGCTTTTTTCTTCTTTTTTTGCTGCAAACGCATTTTTCCCCACCTTCAAAAATGATGGCTTACCGATCCCTTCCACTGCCAGTAATACCTCAACTGGATTTGGTCAGAACATTATGCTGGAAGAGGACACACTGTTTTTTGGTGTTGAAACCCAGGATCAGAATAAGTTCACTTGCCTTATGACATAATTTCTTTTTTTCTTTTCTTTTTTGTACTTGGGGATTGTATTTTTTTTCTAAAGGGTCGTTTCAGCACTTCCATACCTACCTATGCTACTTTTGTAGCAGCTAAGAGATTGACAATACAATCCTATACATGTCTAATTAGAAGTAAATCCCATTGGTTACAGTTGTGCTTACTCCCAGATAAGTGGGTATAGGAATGCAGCCAGAGCTTATGTATCAGGGAGTCTTGGATTTGAATCTTAACTCTGCCATAAACTTATTTCTCTGCAAGCCACTCTATCCCAGCATCTTACTCCCCACGATTACACCTTCTGCAATATAAATAATAATAATAATAATAATAATAATAAATTTTTATTTATACCCCGCCCTCCCCAGTCAAAAACCGGGCTCAGGGCGGCTGACACCAACAGAACCACAATAAAACATAAAAACAATTAATTAAAATACAGATTAAAATACAGTATTAAAATTTAAAGTGCAGCCTCATTTCAAGTAGGCCATAAGTGGCTGACACCAACAGAACCACAATAAAACATAAAAACAATTAATTAAAATACAGATTAAAATACAGTATTAAAATTTAAAGTGCAGCCTCATTTCAAGTAGGCCATAAATCCAAGCCATGAGGGAGAAAAACACAGGGGTCAGGCTGAGTCTAACCCAAAGGCCAGGCGGAACAGCTCTGTCTTGCAGGCCCTGCGGAAAGATGACAAATCCCGCAGGGCCCTGGTCTCCTGGGAAAGAGCGTTCCACCAGGTTGGGGCCAGTACTGAAAAGGCCCTGGCTCTAGTAGAGGCCAATCTAGCCATCTTATGACTCGGGATCTCCAGAATATTATTATTTGTGGACCTTAAGGTCCTCCGCGGGGCATACCAGGAGAGGCGGTCCCGTGCAAGGACTACAACTAGATAATGCATGAGAAGCACTGTGAACACTTGAAATTCCCTTGCAGTTTTTTCTATAATCATCACCTGTATATGTGGACATCTTATGTGAGGAATGGCTGCTGTACAACTGTTTTGAAGTTGAATCGGTAGCTAGGGAGTGTGAGTGGGACCTGTCAAACATCTAGGATCCCGTTCATCGATCCTTCTATAAACGGTAGATTCTACACTCATCAGGTCAAAGCTTTGTGCTTTTAGTCTTGGGTCCTCCTGTGGCTAGTTCAAAGCAAAATAAATTACCATGATCTCCCCTCCCCCCAAGCATAAATCGTGTTCTCATTGCTCCCGTGAATTTCCTTTTAAAATATAAATGTTTTGTGAATATATATGGGGAAAGATATGCCTGTTGTCTTTATCCATGGAGTTTTCTTGGCAGGGATACTGGAGTGGCTTGCCAGTTCCTTCTCCAGATGGATCACGTTTAGTCAAAACTCTCCACTATGACCTGTCCATCTTGGGTGGCCCTGCATGGCATAGCTCATAGCTTCTCTGAGTTATTCAAGCCCCTCCACCATGACAAGGCATTGATCCATGAAGGATCCTACAAAGGTCCGTATAGTTAAAGCTATGGTTTTCCCAGTAGTGATGTAAGGAAGTGAGAGCTGGACCATAAAGAAGGCTGATCGCCGAAGAATTGATGCTTTTGAATTATGGTGCTGGAGGAGACTCTTGAGAGTCCCATGGACTGCAAGAAGATCAAACCTATCCATTCTGAAGGAAATCAGCCCTGAGTGCTCACTGGAAGGACAGATCCTGAAGCTGAGGCTCCAATACTTTGGCCACCTCATGAGAAGAGAAGACTCCCTGGAAAAGACCCTGATGCTGGGAAAGATTGAGGGCACTAGGAGAAGGGGACAACAGAGGACGAGATGGTTGGACAGTGTTCTCGAAGCTACAAACATGAGTTTGACCAAACTGCGGGAGGCAGTGCAAGACAGGAGTGCCTGGCGTGCTATGGTCCATGGGGTTACGAAGAGTCGGACACGACTAAACGACTAAACAACAACAATGGGGAAAGATGGCCCTGTTTTGCATATTATTTGTTGCCATTTGGATGTCCAAGGAATTATGGGAATTATGGAAGCGAGTGGCGCTGTGGTCTAAACCACTGAGCCCCTTGGACTGGCCAATCAGGTCAGCAGTTTGAGTCTGCGTGATGGGGTGGGCTCCCATTGCTGTGTCCCAGCTCTTGCCAACCTAGCAGTTTGAAAGCATACCAATGTGAGTAAATGGGTACTGCTGCGGTGGGAAGGTAAACGGTATTTCCATGCGCTCTGGCACTCACCACAATGTCCTGTTGTGCCAGAAGTGGTTTAGTCATGCTGGCCACATGACCTGAAAAGCTGTCTGCAGAGAAATGGCCACTCCCTAGATCTGAAGCAAGATGAGCCCCGTACCCCATAGTCACCTTTGACTGGACTTAACCATTCAGGGGTCCTTTACCTTTACCTTTTTGCCCAAGGAATTACGCTGCATGCAATCTATTTGTACCTTGGCTTCTTTAGTCCAGTAAAAGTTGTGAAGCAGTAAAGCAAGAGAGAGCGCTAGGTGTGCTAAAACGCTTCATAAGGATCTGAGTAATGAACACATTTTTGCCTTAGTACTTAAGATTAATTAGCATACCTAATTTTATAACTGTGGGTCAGAGGTTCACATCCCTGTTGTGCAAAGTTGATATTTTAAGTCATCCAGTATCACAGCATGGCGCAGGAGGAGACTGAAAAGTGACACTGAGATCGGGATACAGCTGAAATGAATAAATAAACGCCAGAATTTCAAGGTTTATTTTATTTTATTTAAATTTTGGTTTAGAAAACAGGTGGACAGAGGTGAATTGCAGCCACTTCAAAGGAGCGTAATTGAAACCAGATGGAACGCACACGATGTGACGCAGTAGACATTAGGGAGAGCTGACTGCTCAGAAAGGACTGTTCTCTGGACTCTCCTTGAAGTAATTTGTTACCTTGAGGGCAGCAAAATGCTGGGTTTCACTTCACACATTTGGAAAGTAGGAATGGTAATAGATTTTAATATCTACAGAGGCCCCCTCCACATCTGCAGCATTAGAGGCATTAAATAAGGTCTTAAGTCCAAGTTATCTGAAAGACTGTATTCCATCAAATGAACCTGGCCAGGTTTTTAGATCTTTGGGGCAGGCCCTACACTGGTCCCACCACCCTCACAGTCACACCTTGGGGGTGGGGGTGGGGGTGGGAACAAGGGCTTCCTGATTGAATAACCGTGTAAGGTAGGTTTAGAGCAGGCATCCCCAAACTGCGGCCCTCCAGATGTTTTGGCCTACAACTCCCATGATCCCTAGCTAACAGGACCAGTGGTCAGGGATGATGAGAATTGTAGTCCAAAACATCTGGAGGGCCGAAGTTTGGGGATGCCTGGTTTAGAGTGAATGAGTGTGTGACTGGCCCAAGGCTACTGAGAAGAAGGGCGAGCAAGATGCAAAGTAGCTCAGGACTCCCGTACCTTTAATAGTGTTGTAGAAGAGAGTATTTCAGCAGCTGTAGCTTACATGAAGAAAAGTATTCCACAAAACTATTAAAGGGCCAGGAGTCCTATCGCCTTTTGTGTTTGGCCATCCTGACCAGAAGCTTACATGGCACATTTGAACAAGGTTCTCCCCAATCCACCATTCTGTCCACTAACAGCCCAATCTTCTTCATGTTTACCCATTGAGTTTAATGGGACTTACAGCAGGTAAATGTGCATAGGGTTGTTACCTAATGGTGCAATTCTGAGCAGGTTTACTCAGAAGTCAGCATCGTTGTATTCAAACTCCACTTGTTCAAAATTAATATTATGCTCCTAATTTTGGAGTAACCCCGTGTTAGATTATTGGATCATAAATTAATGGAAAGTTCAAGCAACCACGGCCCCCTTGCTAATAGCAAACTTGCAAATTCTTTCCTGTTCAGTAGATGTTTGTGCCAAATGAAACTGTAGAATGATCTTTAAAATGCCAATTGCTGAAAGGTGTTTCACGAGGAAGTAAATAGGCAAATATTTATTTACTGTATGCCGGGCTACTATGTTTATGGTGTTTTCTATTTTAATCTGTTTAAATTCCTGCTTTCCACTTCCAGCTACTAATAGTTTGGGGGTGTGGGAGAAATACACAAAAGGGATGTCAGATTCTAATATCACCCCAGCATGAATAAGAAAAGTAATTTAGCTTTGAGGAGATGGTGACATCTAATTTTAAAGTCAATCTCTCAATGGCATTTCTGAAATAGGCATCTTTGTGTGGTATTTTTAGGCTGACAAATCCTTTCTTCAGAAGATGGTTGTGACATATCTGCCCTCTCAGGAACTGTTCCATGGACCTTAGGGTTTTTTTAAAAAAAAATGGTTTCGTAATGAGTAACTCGATTAATGATAGGAATGGCTACCATGAAACAGAAGTGTAGGTGTCATCTACCCCATCTGCTGCATTACAGAGGGAGAAGAAAATCTCCAGAACATGCTTTCTGTGATTGATACGCATCCAGAGAGAGGAGTGGACTTGCATTTGGAGACTCAGCCATCGTAACAAAATATAAGGGTGTGTAAAAGACACCTTTTATGGACTGGGGCAGGAACGAGCTACTGTAACTGTACAGAACACAATCTATCTAAGTGTTAAATTTATTGCTATTCCCCCCCCCCTGTAAACATTTAAATTACTGATAAGGAAGCCCTTCGATCTTGATAGGTGCCCTGGTGATTGGAGAATAAGTCTAATAATAATAGCAGCATCCCGTTAAAATTAATATTAAAAACAGATGGCACAATCCATTTTTTGTCCCAGTTTTTTTCAGTGGTAGGGTTGCTTAACTCTCCTAATGCAATCAAGGGGCCTAAAGATGTTTCACTTTGGCAGACTTATTTCCAGAGTTCACCCTTTTGCTTTGAATTTTCATTATGTAAGTCTATGAGTCATTGCATAAAGGAAGACAGCATATATTCAATGAACTTATTTAATTTGAAAAGCCTGGTACTAATCAGGAGTGGTGAAGTTCATCCAAGCCCCATTGTAATCAGAATCTCACCGATTTTTATGGATCTTCGGCAAACCAAAATTTCTCAATTTTTATAAAGAAGCACCATTCCCCTTTTATAAAATAACTATAGGCAATGTTGTTTATATACCACTAGCTGTCAAGAACATAGTTAAGCAGCTTAAGGGCTATACTGGCCTTTCTCAGACAGCTGGGTTTCAACCTCAACCATGAACAAGAAAATCCCATGTGTTTAGGCATCTCTTAATGACATTTTCAGATTTTAGTATGAAGTCACCTCTTATCCGGTGCCATAGAATTGATGTTATTTCTCTGGGAAAATATAACACTCTAAAGAATAAAGAGTGCTGAAATAGGTGGAATGTTTAGGTATGGGTCTGCATTAGGAGATCATGCTGAACGTCATAGTCCCAAGTTCCAGTGCCCCACCCCCCAAAAAATCCCCATCCCTTTTGAGGTACGGCAGGACAATCACCCAGGACTGGGCCTTTTCTATGGTGGCACCAAGGCTGTTTTGGGGAAGTTCATTCTATTCCTTCATTTCTGACTGTCTGGCAGCAAATGGAAGTCAGTGTTTCTTATTTAAGAGGTGGGGGTGGCTATGTGTTGGGTTCATTTTTCTGCTGTTTTAATTCTTCTTTAAAGAAACAAAACACCTTTACAATTTTAACAAAAAGACGAAAATTATAACAATTCTGTTTTAATTCTTGCTTCTCTGTTTACTGATTGTTCTGAGTTGTTGTTTTTTTAATTTGAGTTAGCCTCCTGGAAGTTCCTTGGTGCAAAACAGTAATTTTAGATTTCGTGCTGGCCACTGTCTTATGCATGAAATGCATGGTGCTATTTCCTGTTTCAAGTAAAAAGACTCTTTTCCCCAATATCTTCTTTGGTTTTTATGTCTGTGCACTCAAGTACCACCAGTAAGTCAACTTTTCACCCTGGGGCAGTCTTGTTTTAGAAGGGTAGCTGGCATATGATCTTCCCCCATTTACTTTGTTTCATAGCTGCCAAGTTATCCCTTTTTTAAAGGGATTTTCCCTTATGCTGAATAGGCTTCCTTGCGAGAAAAGGGAAAACTTGGCAGCTATGCTTTGTTTAGTGACCAGCCATCTTTTCCCTTGAATGATCTTAGGTAGGGTAGCTATATGTCCACTTTACAGAGGTCAATTCTCTATCTGAAGGGTAGTTTAAAGAGCGCAAACCCTAAGGAGGGAGGGCAGGGGCCTCGGGGGGTTGACCATCAAGAGTTCGCACCTGGACAGCAGACTGAACAAACAGGCATACTGGTCATCTGGCGGCAGTCTTCCCCAGTCTAGTGAGAATGGTTGTATTTCTGTTTAAATTTGTGGCATGTGGATAGATGCAAATTCTATTTAAATTTGCATCAATCCATATATATTAACATATGCATACCTTATGCAAAGCTGTGTCCTCTTTAGACCTTTTTTTAAAAGATGCATAAGTGGCTATCCTATCTGAGGACGACACTGGGGAAAGGAGCCTGTACTGGAGTAGGGATTGAAGCTCAGAAAGCAAAGGTTCAACCTAGGCAGTTTGAGTAGCAAAGAAGTCGGTAGAAGCAACTTGTTCTTCTTCACTCAGAACTTTACTCATGGCCCTTCCAGAACTGTTTCAACAGCTCTTGCTGCTTCGTACAGGTGTGATCTCTGATAAGTTCTTTATAAGTATATTTTTTACTCATAGCTTAGTTAGTACATTTCATCATCATGGTAATAAAGGTAAAGGTAAAGGGGCCCCTGACCATTAAGTCCAGTCACAGACGACTCTGGAGTTGCGCACTCATCTCACTCTATAGGCCAAGGGAATCGGCATACAGCTTCCATTTTTTTAAAAAAATAATTTTTATTAGTTTTATATGATAACACAAAAAGACAAGACATAACAAAAAACATTTTCTGTCCACCTTCCCTCCCTCCCCCCACGTCCCCTTCTGCCACAAGTGGATCCTGCGGGTGTTGCGAGTCGAAGGTAGCCCATTTTAAAGCTGGGTTTGTCCTCACCCCCCTCTCCTTAGCTCGTAGACCCCCCCCCTGCCACCAGGAGGCCCCAAGACACAAGGAGAGATTGAGATAAGGTGCCCTCCAGCCATTTATATCCTCCAGCATAATACACAAACAAACAAACAATTAAAAAATATTGGGGGGGAAAGAAATAAAAAAACTAAAAATATCAATTTCTTACTTTGTTAGACATTGTATTTGTGACTTCCTCAGATCCCTTCTTCCTGATTTTCATAATTCTTAATATAATTATGGCGGGTTTCTTATTCATAATTCCAATTCTTATTCTTAAAAATTAACATTATTTCCCTCCTTCTTCGTGCCGCCCCCACACAGGCCCCCTCCTGCCACAAGTGGCGCCTATGTGGTGCGGCCATCCAAGGGAGGTCTAATTTTGTAGTTGGGATTCCTTCCACCCCTCCCTCCCCCCCCCGACATACAGCTTCCAGGTCATGTGGCCAGCATGACTAAGCCGCTTCTGGTAAACCAGAGCAGTGCACAGAAATGCCGTTTACCTTCCCGCCGGAGCGGTACCTATTTATCTACAGTCATACCTCGGTTTAAGTACGCTTCAGTTTGAGTACTTTCAGTTTAAGTACTCCGCGGACTTGTCTGGAACGGATTAATCCACTTTCCATTACTTTCAATGGGAAAGTTCGCTTCAGGTTTAGTACAGACTTCTGGAACCAATTGTGTACTTAAACCGAGGTACCACTGTACTTGCACTTTGATGTGCTTTTGAACTGCTAGGTGGGCAGGAGCTGGGACCGAACAACAGGAGCTCACCCCGTCACGGGGATTCGAACCGCTGACCTTCTGATCGGCAAGCCCTAGGCTTTGTGGTTTAGACCACAGCGCCAGCAACTAGATGCTGGCATATTATCACACTATCTTCCTTTTATAGATGAAGCTAAGCTATCACCAAATATATTCTCATTTTCATATTCCCTCTAAAATTAACACATCTGACACTGCCAAACGATTTACTCAGCACACCAAACATTTGCATTGTTTCAGTGTCATTTGACACTTTTTTGTTCCTCTGGCTGCTGCTTCTCAGCACCGTTTGACTGTGCCTTCATCTTTGCCCTTGGCTGTTTCCAGCTTCATGCTGTTTAATCCAATTGGTTGTGGCTCTCCATGTGATTTTGCTTATGGGTGACCACAAGGCTGTAGTGTCAGGCACTGCATTGTGATACTATCAACAAAAATCACATGGTTGTCCACAACCAATTTGATTAAACAGCACTGAAGGTAAATGAGCCTGAGAGCAAAGAGATGATGGAACATGGTCCTGATAAGAGAGCAAAAGGGAGATAGAACATGGTCCTGAGAAGAACTGCATATATTACCAATGATTGTTGAAAACTGCCAGAAATAGAAGGTGCTTTTTGACACTTAATGAACATGAAACCAAGCAATAAGTTTCATCTCAGACTTCAGATAACTTATTATATAACTCTTTAAAGGTTACAAGACTTTCTCGCCACTTCCTTAAAACATGCAGCTACAGCAGCAAATGATCTGCCTGATTATGCTGCTTGCAAAACCTCCCAGCCAGGCACAAGAAAACTTTCTGTGATAGTTTCTATGCTGGCGACACCATTTTATGCAGCAGTGGTACATTGGAGGTTGAACCAGTAGAGCACTTTTGTGGACTGGGTCAAATATGCATAAGGTGGCAATGAAAACATGCTTGGTTGTGTCAGGGGAATAACATGTGGGGATCTTCTGAGTTTGAATATGCAACTTGATCCAACTTGCATGTACAAAGAGGGCCTTGGTTCAGACATCCATACAGAGCAGGGACTCAATTAAAGAACCACGAACTGTTGAGTCTGTTGCTGCAGTCCTGGAGACTTCTGTCTTTACCCCTCTTGAATGAAGACACAGTCCAATCCCTTCTCTCATCTGCCGGTCTCCTGAGACATAGCTCAGTGTTCTGTGGGCAGGGGCGTAGAAAGATAGGGGCGGTAGGGGCGGGCCGCCCCGAGCGGCGGGCTCCAAGGGGCGCCATTGCGGGCGCCCGCCCCCAAAATGCACGCCCTGCCCCCGGAACGTATGTCACGCCCCTCCGGGAGGCGCGCCCCAGCCCTGGAACACGCACCACGCCCCCGGAACACATGCCCCGCCCCTCCGGGAGGCGCCCCCTGCCCCCAGCCGCTCCCCCGGTGCCGGAGCATGAAGCTCCGCCACTGTCTGTGGGTCAGGAAGATTGACTTTCATTAGGCTGTAGACTCCATTTCCTCAGGGTCTTGCGTGAGAACAATGTCAAACAAAACTTGATGATCTCCTTCTACCGGTCCTCAATAGAAAGTGTCCTTTAATACTGTATTACAGTGTCATACACTGGTTTGACAGCCACGGACAGGAAGTCCCTACAGAGGTTGGTGAATACAGCACACGATATCACGGGCTGTCCCCTGAGTTTGCTAGATGACATCGCAGGAGACCGCTGCCTCAGGAGAGCGAGGAAAATTCTCAGGGACAACTCACAACCCCGGCCAGCGCCACTTTAATCGCCTACCTTCGGGCAGGAGATACAGAAGTATAGTCAGCCGCACCAACAGGTTAAAGAACAGTTTTTATATGTGGGCTGTTGGGCTGCTGAATGGGAAAAAAATAGTGGTGCAATTGACTTCCGACAAGCACACAGAGTGCGAACAAGACTGAGTATATGTGTGGGGGAGGGGGCCTCGTTTAATTTCACTGCACACAGGTGGTGTAGTGACAATAAAGGTTTGTTTGTTTATTTATTTATTTATTTATTTATTTTTAGGCTTAAGACAGTTCTATTAAAAAACTGTTCGAAACCAATTAAATATTAAATGCTGGCATGCTCATAGCTCATGGGTCGTGTAATGGAGCAAGGTGTAGTCTGCACAGGGTAGGAAGGCAAGCTAACCAGATTGCCCTGCCCCCCCCCCACTCTCCTTCTTAATTTCGCTACTCCCACCAAGTGCATATCTGCGAGGGCTTTTCCTCTCCTGGCTGCTTCTACTGCACAGACCTTTAACCTCTTTTCTTTTGCTGCTTTTCTAGAGTGCTAAGACAATACAGTTCTGGGTAGATAATACACCCAAATAAACTCAGTTTTAGGTACAGAGTGAGTAGCAAGTTAACAATTTTCAAAAAATATGTTATTTTAAAAGCTTTTATATATATATATATATATATATATAAAGTTCGACAGTCCGTGAGAGCAAAATAAAAACAACAGAGAATAATACATTCACCTAGAGGTAGACTAGGCTATTTCCCTAATCAAGCCAATACTCGTCAATTTCCATTTCTTTCAGAGTTCAACTTATCCCCTGGCTTCATCCTTCTCTGTGATCTCTAACTCCACCGTGATTCAGATCTTTTCCTAGTGTTTCAGGTCTCCTTTCTGTCATTAACTCTCACCTTATATATATTATTTCACCCTCTTGGCAGAAGGGGAACAGAATCTTGGTTATCTTTCCATCCATCCCCCCCCTTACGTTATGTTTCTTGCCTGCACCTTCTCTCTCAATCTCTCTGAATGTTTGACTCTCATGTGAACATTTAACCCTCTTTCTGATTAGCACCATCTCTCTTTTTAAAAAAGGAAATAAAGCAGCCATTTAATAATAAAGAATATAACATGAAATGGTGGTGCAGCTTCATTCCTTCAAAGGATATGAGCATTATTTGGAGTGTGTGCCAGATATTTTCAGATATCACGATACGTGTGGGGATGCAGAGGTATCCACTAAGATTTTGAGAAAGTGCCATAGGCGTACAGAATGACGGCTGTGAAGGTGTGGCCTATCACAAGTGAGATGCTCTGTGAGCGTAGCATAACGCAACATGGTTGTTGTGGGGGTGGCATAGCACAAAATGGCTGTCGTGAGGCGTAGTATAGTAATTCTCATAACTAAACGAGCAGAAATAGAGACAGGAAAGAAATTGGTATTGGTGCAGCCATGCCCCCAGTTAATCACCCCATCAATGGAGAAAAAGAAACATCAGCCATTGCCATATTTGCTCATAGGGAGAGGCTAGCTGAACCTCACCTCTATTCAGAATAGGTGACAGTGTCAGATTTTGGGTGGTGTGAGCAGTTCCCCCCCCCCCACAGGATGCCAAGATGAGGGGGCACAAAATTGAGAAAACCCATTATTGAGAAGATCCATTTGGGGGGCACCAAATTTTTGCCTCGCTCAGGGTGATATTACCAGTGCTTTCTTCCTTAAAAAAAATGTTTAGGGGTACTCTCCTTTTCCTACTCATATTGAAATACTGCCCCTCAATGAGGCCAAACTTAGATTCACAAAATGTTTGGTGGTATGCATACCCCTGCGTACCCCCCAGAAAAAAAGCACTGCATATTACCAAAGTCTGCCCCCACAGATGGGAGAATGGGCATCCAATGAAATGGTGGAATGATTAAGATGAGCCAGTGTAAAAAAGAAACCAGGTAGGAACAGCATTATGGGTTTTTTAAGGAGATATTTACAGGGACCTTTTGATTGTGCCATAGTAGGTACTGGTTGGATAAGGGGTGCCTGGGACTATTACATTGGTGGCCACAGGCTTAGGAACTAAAATGCCAAAAGGAGAGTGGGCAGCCTCAGGATAGGTAGCTGAGCCTAAGGGAAACTGAGGAGAACTTATAATTAGAATTCCAAGATCCACAGGCAGTTAGTTGTTAATCTAACTACATAAGCATTGCAAACAGCCCGTGGGAATTCAGATTACATCTTGTTGATTAAAATTGGTCGAGGGGACTTGGAGCATTTAAATAAAGCAGCCATTGGCCACTGAGAAACAACACTTGCCGCCTAGTTACGTAGCTGTCAATATTATGTATTTACCACAGAACAACCCGGCATTTCCTTCAACAAGCAACCTGAGTGCTAGATTAATAAAATACATTCCCTTTTTTTTATTTTGACATTTATTGATCACCCATTAACAATGTCCTCTGGGCAGCTCACACAAAATTCAAAACAAATCAGCACAGTTAAAACACTGAGTTATGCACATAGCGATCAGCATAAAGCAGCATACATACATAAAGAGAGAGAGAGAGAGAGAGAGAGAGAGAGAGAGAGAGAGAGAGAGAGAGAGAGAGAGAGAGAGTATAAACATAGCTGCCAAGTTATCCCTTATTTTAAGGGATTTTTCCTTATGCTGAATAGGCTTCCTCGCGAGAAAAGGGAGAACTTGGCAGCTATGGTATAAACAATGTGTAAAAGCAAGCCAAAAATAAATTGCTCCATGGTTCTAAACAGCCTGGGAGACCCAATGCAAAAGAACCTACAAAATCTTAACATAAGCTGTGATGTTTAGCTGATCCTCACTGGGGAGCCCAGTCCATCATTGGAGCACCACCAAAAAAGCCCTCTTCCTTAAGCTACCTGCCTCCCCTCCATAGGTTGGGGAACCTGGAGAAGACCCTCTGATGAAGATATTAAGGTCTAGTTGGGGAGGTAATTCTTCCGATAACCTGGTCCAAAGCTGATTAGGGGTTTAAAGGAATTGGACCCAGAAATTGTCTGGAAGCTAGTGCAGGCGAGACAGCACTGGTGTAATATATATACTCATATATTCCAGTTCCCATTAATAACCTCACTGCTCTTTTTTGAGCCAGCTGAAGTTTCTGGGGCATTTTCAAGGGAAACCCCCACATATAATGCAGTGCAGCCAACCAACCAACCAACCAACCAGGAGGTTGCCAGAAAATGAATAGCCACCACAAGATTGGGTGGGGTTGCAGTTGGTATATCAACTGAAGCTGTGAAAAGCACTCTGTGCACTGAAGCCATCTAGGCCCCTCCAGTGACCATTCTGGATCAAGATTCAGCCCAAAACAATGAACCCGCTCCTTTAGTGGGAGGGCAATCCCATCCAGAGCAGGTTGAAAGCCACTTAACTAGACAGGTGATCCATTCACAAACAAATCCATTGTCCAAACTGAGCTTCAGATCATCTACGATCAGGTTCAAGCATTGGTTCAGAATGTCCAGTGCCTCACCTGGATTTCTTGAAAAGCCATAGCTGTCAAGTTTTCCCTTTTCTTGATAGAAAGCCTATTTAAGGGAATTTCCCTTAAAAAGGGGATAACTTGACAGCTATGTGAAAAGCAAATGTAAAGCTGGGAGTAACCTGCATATTTGTGACACCTCAGCCAAAGGCCCCCTCATGACATCTCCAAGCAGTTTCATGTAGATGTTAAGAAGCATTCTGTCGCCTAAAAATATCATAACACATTTAGCACCAATCTTTCAGAATCTAAAGGACCGTACTCCTGAGGGCATTGCACAGCAATCCTCAAAGCAGTTCTTCTAAATACTTCTGCTTAAGACCAAAGAGAGAGAGGCCAAACTAGATGTTACATGGAATTCCATGTTGCTTTCTTCCAAAGGTGCGGGTTGTTGTTTTCTTTAAAAAAGAAAATAAAAAGCAAAAGCAACTTGTACAAGTGTTGAGTCTGAGTGGAAGATGGACAGTTTTCCCCACTGCACATTTTTCAACTCAAGTGTCCCCTCCAAATCATTGGTTTTTGTTTGTTTTAAAAAAATAATCTGTGTGGTTTAGAGGAAAAGATATGGTGTTCCCGTTTATAATTAGCAAAAATAATCCAAAGGAAAGTAATACAGAAGTTTGTGTAATGTCTAGCTTGGCTCTCAATGAACTGAGAATTATCTTTAAGATTAGAGTGGCATGACATTTCATTGAAATGACATGGTAGCTTGTTCTGCAAAAGCACAAGAAAGTGGCAGCCTCTCTTTGTATTCTAAAAATACTGCTGCTGAATGATGGCTCTTGTTCTTCTAAAAGGAACCCCTAGTTCTTATTGATGCATGCCACCCCAATCTCTGAGCAGTGCAAGATTCCAGGGGTTCCAGTTGCTTACCTTGGGTTCGTGTTTCCTTTGGAATAAGGTACAGCAGAGACTGTGGTGTCTTTATGATTGATACATGGTTTAATTGCACACATATAGACAACCAGAAGCAGCTTTGTCATGCTGGCCACATGACCTGGAAGCTATACGCCGGCTCCCTCGGCCAATAATGCGAGATGAGCGCGCAACCCCAGAGTCGGTCACAACTGGACCTGATGGTCAGGGGTCCCTTTACCTTTACCTAGACAACCTGAGCCTATGATGGGGGGGGTTCACAGCATTAACACCCCAAAAGGGTATTGCTTCTCCCATGGCCACAGCTTTAGAGTCCAAAATAAATCAGGCATGGCTCTCTCTCTCTCTGGCTTCCCAGCCTGTACTTTGCTTCCAGCTTCTAGCTCTCATAACTCAACATCTGCCTTTTTCTTTTCACCAGGCCCACCCATTTTCTGTCTATCACAGAGGCTCTATCCTTTGTTTCCTTAATGACCCATTACCACACCAGGAAGCTAGCCTGGCTATTCCAGGAATTAGAAAGGTCTCGGCATACAGCCTACTCCCCACCCAGATTCATAACAACATGCTCTCCTTGGGAGCATTTGTCAGCGGAAGAGAAGGGAACATTCAATGTTGGAGGCAATATACCTTTGAGTACCAGTTGATGGGAATCACAGTTGGGGAGAGTGTTCTACTTGTGGGCTTCCCATAAAAAGGTAAAGGGACCCCTGACCATTAGGTCCAGTCGTGACCAACTCTGGGGTTGCGCGCTCATCTCGCATTATTGGCCGAAGGAGCCGGCGTATAGCTTCCAGGTCATGTGGCCAGCATGACAAAGCCGCTTCTGGCAAACCAGAGCAGCACATGGAAACGCCGTTTACCTTCCCGCTATAGCGGTTCCTATTTATCTACTTGCATTTTGATGTGCTTTCGAACTGCTAGGTTGGCAGGAGCTGGGACCAAGCAACAGGAGCTCACCCCGTCACAGGGATTTGAACCGCCGACCTTCTGATCAGCAAGCCCTAGGCTCAGTGGTTTTAATCACAGCGCCACCTGGGTCCATGGGCTTCCCATAAGCATCTGTAAAAACAAGATGCCATACTAGATGTGACTTCAACACAATCCAGCAGGGCTCTTCTTGTTTTTCCCCTTCTCTTTCTATGGCTATAGATCAGAGCAGCTTCCAGACATACACTCATCCTCACCCCTCTGACACATTCTGATTTGTTGCCCTGCCACAACCCTGTTTTGAATTTTCAAAACGTGCTTCCACCTTACAGTGCTGAGGTACCCTAAATACACCATCGCACCCTTCTGCTGAAACAACATTAGCCCATGAAACAACTAGGATAAGAGAAGCTCAAAAGTGCTTTTCAGTGCTGTGTGTGAACAAACACTCTCTGTAGTTTAAAGGTTTGCTCTCTTTAGCTGTGGTCTATAAAGGGGAGTTATGTCATCTTATACAAAAACCCAAAAAAACTCATTTGGTTTATGGATGGTATTGCTGGTCTCTTTTTACTGTTCGTCTGGAAATTTCAGAACTAGGTGCCAGTCTTCTCTTCGCAGGTTGCTTTCGTTTATCAAATACTATGACTGCTTGTCCCGAAAGGAAAAGGGGACTAGGAGAATTCTTGAATACCCTGGGATAACTTAACCAAAAATGGAAACACTGGTTGGTATTAAACTAAGTTTTACTCAAAGTAAAGGTAAAGGTACTGTTATGTACTGAGCTGAATCCTAGAACAATAGGATTCAGAATCAGCGGGAGCTACCCAATCCAACTCCAGGTGGAAGTGAATCCGCAACCTGATTGGCCTGCTGGAGCAGCCAATCAGGCGGCTGGCAGAAGTGAATCTGCTACCTGATTGGCCTGTAGGAGCAGCCAATCAGGCTGCAGGCAGAAGTCAATCCACAATATAATTGGCCCACAGGTGTAGCCCTGAAGTAGCCAATCACGCAAGGCCCATTGTGTAAATAATGTATATAAGCAGATGGTTTTGGGAAAAGAGCCATTCGTCTTCTCTTCTTCTCCTTGATGAATATGAGCTGAATAAAGAGCATGAAATTCACTCTCGACTCCGAGTATATTTCAGGTACCCTGACCATTAGGTCCAGTCACGGATGATTCTGGGATTGGGGCGCTCATCTTGCTCTATAGGCCAAGGGTGTTTGTCCGCAGACAGCTTCCAGGCCATGTGGCCAGCATGACTAAGCCGCTTCTGGCGAACCAGAGCAGCGCACGGAAACGCCGTTTACCTTGCCACTGGAGTGGTACCTATTTATCTACTTGCATTTTGACGTGCTTTTGAACTGCTAGGTGAGCAGGAGCTGGGACCGAGCAACAGGAGCTCACTCCGTCGCGGGGATTCGAACCACTGACCTTCTGATCAGCAAGCCCTAGGCTCTATGGTTTAGACCACAGCGCCACCTGTGAACCACTTAAATTAATGAACATGACCTAGTTAGGTCCATTAATTTCAACAGACCTTTTCTGAGTAAAGCATAGCTCAGGGGTCCCCAAACTAAGGCCGGGGGGCCAGATGCAGCCCATTCGCCTTCTCAATCCGGCCCGCGGACGGTCCGGGAATCAGCATGTTTTTACATGCGTAGAATGTGTCCTTTTATTTAAAATGCATCTCTGGGTTATTTGTGGGGCCTGCCTGGTGTTTTTACATGAGGAGAATGTGTCCTTTTATTTAAAATGCATCTCTGGGTTATTTGTGGGGCATAGGAATTCGTTCATATTTTTCTCCAAAATATAGTCCGGCCCCCCACAAGGTCTGAGGGACAGTGGACTGGCCCCCTGCTGAAAAAGTTTGCTGACCCCTGGCATAGCTGAATGCTGCCCACACTGAACAACCCCTACAAAAAGTAGTGTTTCTCTGTGTGTGGGGGGGGGGGTGTTAATAATTTATAGACCACTTAACATAAAATATCTAAGCAGTGAAGAAGAGTACAGTGTATAAAATACGTAAGATAAAATAAGTCCTAAAACAAAATTACAGAAACAAAATAAAAAATATTTCATTGTAAATAAATAATTGCTGGTGAGCAGAATCTCTCTCTTCTCCCACTTCATTCCTGCCCTCCCTCCCCATGACCAATCCTGACTTGTGAGATCATGCCCAGTCTCAACACGATGTGCTTAAAGGCAGAGTTTGACGTAAGCTGAAATCACACATGCATTTTTAGTGCTTTAACTATATCAATAGGGAATATTCCCCACTTTGGTGAATGTGCATTGAAACCATTGGCAAGTTTTCCCTCCCTTCCCCCCCCCATTTAAATATCACAACACACCCTTCCCATCCTTGCCTATCTCTAACGCTGCTCCATATTGCTCTATAGCAACCGTCAGATGCATTTGAAGCCAGAACCACTAAGCAAACCACGTGGCAGTCTGGGGCAGCAAATTTTCAGAGGCGGCAAAATTAGAAGAGCAGTAAAATTTGAAGACTGTGGTGGAAGGAAGAGGATGACAGAGTGGAGTCTGAGGTGGCAGCTTGGGTTGGCGACTTTATTCCATTCCCATGTTCTAGTCATTGAAGCCATTTCCATGTTTGAAAGATAGTAGTCAACAAAAAGGTTAGGAACTAGGGAGCTGGAGGAGGACTGCTACTTAGCAGGTTTCTGACTACATGAAGTGTGCATGGAAAAAGATAATATGCACATTTGCATATATTTATTTTTCCTGTGGGGGTGGGAGTGCAGAGCCCAAGTAGTAGCTTGTGCTTCTACTAGTGTGCTCCCTCTTCGTTTTCTGAACCCGCATTGTGTCCCGTCCCCCCTCTTCTCACTGCCTGCAAACTGGAATTGTTGCAATGGAATCAATTGTTAAGAGTGGCAAAGATATTGCTGGTTTTTTATGTGATTTTTTCAAAAAAAAATGTTGTTGTGGGAAGTACAAAAACAAGATAGTCTTGCGAGCATCTTTCCACAATTCGCAGGTATAAACACAGAAATCTGTCTTATAGGGAGCCAAACCATTTGACCATGTAAGTGAGTGTTGTCTCCTCCCTGACTGACAGCAACTCTCCAGGGTAACAGGGAGGGGTATGAGTATTAGTGCTGAGTATTAAACTTTGAGTAATTCTCATGCAGAGCACATGCTCTTCTATTGAGCTAAGCTCAGCATTTATTATTTTGGATTGTCACATCAAGGTAGAAACTGTAGTGCTGTGGATAATGCAGACTAGCATTTGGGTTAAGGTTCCCACTTCCTTATGGGAGTTGCTCAGTTACTTGGGTGAAATCGTAACCACTTAACATCATCTATGGCTTGTCTGTGAAGTGGGAATTCTAAAACCCTATCTCATAGGATGATGTGCAGGTCGGAGGAGGCAAAAAGTGAAAGATGATACAGCAATCTAGTTTTAAAGAAGTATCTCAATACTAGGACAAGCTTGATTAGACTGCCCCACTCCTCTCCTCTCCTCTCCCATCATCCTTTCTCATGGTTGGTTACATTGCCTGATTGTGAAATGGCCTGTTGCATTTGGAACAGTTTGTCCTTATAGAAGGGGCCTGGGTGGGTTATTCTAGGGGACGTGGGGGGGGGGGAGAGATTAAAGGATACTCTGGTAGAAATTCCCATTTTGTGGGGAGCCCATTCAACAGGCGGTTTCAGCGGAGGGTGAGGCAGAATCACAGGGAGGTGGCCTAGCAGCTAGCTGCCTCCTCCCCACCCCCACCCCGCAGCTGGGGGCCTACAAAAGGGGGAGTGAAGGGCTTGTTAGGGAGAAGCTAGCTTTGCCGTGCTTGGGCCTGCCATCTCCAGCTGTCGTGGCAAAGGGGGAAAACAATAGCGGAGGAGGCGGGAGGGGAACATGGTGCTTTCAAGAGTGCCAGACACTAAAGAGGCCTCCCAAAGGCTTGTCATCTGCATCTGACAAGAGCTCCTTTCCTTGGGTTCATTTCTTTTCTTCCTTTCTTCTCCTGTTTGCTGCAGCTGTGGGATTTTCAAAGGCGCTGTGCAAACAGATGTTTGGCTTAACCTGCAGATCCATCCCCTCCCTCCTCCACTCCTGCACCATTGCGAGTTGTAGAAATGCTACACTTTAGGAAGGATGGGAGTGTAAATGCCACTCTAATATCAGGACTTCATCAGAGAGAGAGAGAGCAGGCGGTTAGTTAACCTAGTAAACATTTAGCAGGAGTTAAATGTTAACCAGCTATCTCACGTCAGCACCAGCAGTAGGGAATAGAATTCATCAGTAATTGGAAATATGATTGTGATTTTACAGTCGGTCTTGAGCTGGAACTATAGAGACAGAAAAGGCCAAAGACTATACATCTCCAGTGGTATTTTGGGCACCCAAAGCCAGATAAGTGGAAGTGCCGTTTACTTTTCATGTGCGTTATGGCCTTATGAATACAACACTACAATTAGATACGGTAACTAGGCATTTGGGATAACTTTGAGTTTCTACCGTACTTCCAAAAATGCTTTGCATTTCTTACAGTGTTCTCTTTGACAAAGACCCATATCTCTCATCCTGCTGAACTCATCTGAAACAAGGAGCAGAATCCCTTTCAAACACAAAATGCTTTGAAAGGAGAGGCACAGCAAGGGACATTCAGACTTTCCACAATTTTGTAGAGCATTCCCTTGTGGAGAAATGGGTTTTTTGGGGGGCTCCCATTTTCCAGGACAAGTGTGTGGAGGGCAGCTGAGCAAAGCCCCTGCTGCATTGTTAGCTAGGCAAGCGCTACAAAGCTCTGCAGGCGGAATTAGACACAGTCGCAAGGCCAATTCAGCAGTACAGGAACACTTGGTGAGAATATGCAAAGGCAGTGCGGGGCAACTTTAAAAATTAGGTTCAGTTT
Organism: Zootoca vivipara; assembly: GCF_963506605.1. Classification (NCBI taxonomy): domain Eukaryota; kingdom Metazoa; phylum Chordata; class Lepidosauria; order Squamata; family Lacertidae; genus Zootoca; species Zootoca vivipara. The sequence goes on from NC_083287.1 coordinate 46,573,154, forward strand.
GAGGACACAACCAGGAATTTTCGAGAGGCATGGGAAGACCAGGCATTGTAGGAGCCTGTTCCCAGTGCCCTCCTCTTAGGGAAGAAAGGCTGGGAGAGTTGAGTCGCTCGATGTCGCACACCATGCCTAAACTTCAACTTCAATTTAGGTGGCCTCCATAACAGTACTCATTGCACTGAACTGTTAAACAAGCAGTAGCCCAGCTGTGGCTTGTGGGTGACATGTGGCAACTCAAAGAAGTGGACTGAAATAGAATTAAAATTACATATCCCACCCATGCCACCGGAGGAATTGGCACGCTACAGGTGCCACATAATACCTATTCTACATTTTTAACAACTTGGTTGTTCAGTGCGGCAGCGCCTGAACTTTGGAACTCCCTGCCTATTGAGATCAAGCAGGTGCCTTCCTGTTACTGAAAACGTCCATGTTTAGACAAGCTGGTCCAGATGCTTAGAAAGTTAAGGTAGCGTTAATCTGTTTTGGTATTTTTACTTTTGGGGTTGATGGGTTTTTCCTTGATTTTATTCTCTAATCTTTTTGTAAACCACTTTGAGCGGTTTTTGTTAACAATCAAAGTTAGTGTATACATTTTTTAAAATAAATCCTCCAGGATCAGCAACAGCAAGGTTCATCCAGTGTAGCAAGCAGCAGAACTTGAGAGTGGTGGAAGAAGGGAGTGGCCTGGTGCTTGAATTGGGAAGAGGAACAATCCAAATATACCACCTCGGGACTCCTATCAGTTGTAGTCAAATTGTGGCCGCCTTAACAAAATTGCTGGGGGCACAGCAGCTAAAGGTGCCAAGCTTCCTCTCTTCCTCTTCTCCCACTGGTACTGGAATGGCAGCAGGAGATGGTTGTGGATAGAGAAATGTTGGTATTGTTGGTTTGCTCTGTGTGAGAACATTTGCTTTGCATGTGGAAGCTTGAAAGTTAAATCTTGAATTTCTAGCTTTAAAAATCTATGGTTGCGGAACGTTTTCCCAAAACTATGGGGAGCTGGTGCCAGTACCTGTACTGGCCGCCTAGATGGATGGATTTTTTTTATGCAGCGTGAAGAAACCATGAGTTTAACAGACAAGGGCTGTGTGAGTGGTGACTGAGGTCCACATCAAGATACGACTCTTGGCTTAGGAATTTTGCCACATCAATTAAATAGTAATATTAGTTGGTTATTTAATAGCTCTCCAAACACCAATTAAATTAGTCTAGCACTTTACAAGCATTTAACAGTCCCCTTGACACTAATGAAACTAGGTGGAGTTCTCCCCTCAAACACTTGAATAGTATTGGGTATTTCGGCAAACCAGAGGTCTAATAGATATTCCAGTTTATTCCAGTACAGTACTAGCAACCTTAATTCTGACAGGCATTTTATTTAATGCAGAATATGAAGGTTTTCTTATATTGATTAAAGTGAAAACACGTCAGCGCATGAAGTGGAGAAGAGTTGGTTAGAATTTCCGCTTCATATCCCCCCCCCCTCTTTTTCAGGAAAAAATCCGTGCTATAAGAGCAGGGGACACGGGCATGTTGGGTGCTTATATTTTGATGCAAATCGTAGAGGGTTTCGATTTTATTTTATCTTTCATTGATGTTTGAGCCTGCGGGGAGGGGGCGACGCTCCCCTCATTGTTCTCCCTTCAGCTTCCATTTGGCAAGAGTGGCACAAAAATGACTGCGGGGGGGGGAGTGAGAGAGAAAGTGAGCGTGAAGAAGGGGGACAGCAGCAACCCCAAGCAGCTTTTACAAATGAGTGACAAAGGCTATGTCCATTCATAGCCTCCCGCGCCAGCGAGGGGGTTCTGAAGAGCCCGAGCCTCGCCAGCCAATTGCTGTCAGCAACCTGTGGAGGGGAGGCATCGCTATAGCAACCGGTGGATGGGCCAGTGCTTTGCCGCCGACAGCAGGGGCTGCGCGCGGGCGAATATAAAGGAGGGGCAGAGCGGAGCCCGGGCGGATGGGACGGGCGTTTTTTTCTCTCGCGCGCTCCTCGGTGCGCTCCCCCTCGCGCCCCGGGATGATGGACAGTTCCGCGGAGAAACGCCGGAACCAGCGGCTTCGTCGTGTTGCCTTGGGACCGGGAGAGGAGCCTGTCAGCAGCGCCGCCTCCCGCCTTTGTATCGCCTGGCGGAGGGACGGGAGGGAGTTGGAGCTCCGACCAGGGGACCGAGTTGGGCGGCGGCGGCGGCGGCGGCGGCGGCGGCTTCTTCTTGCTGGAGATGCCTCTCTGGGGATTGAGAGCCCTGCGGATGGAGGCGGAAGGCATGGCGGCGGCAGGTAAGGGGCACCCCGAGGGCGGAAATGGTGCGCGGAATTTCCCTTTCAGCGACGCCCGACGTGGAGCCTTTGACGCCCTCGTGCTTCTGGAGGGTGGGGAGCGCTCTGGCCGTGTCGCCCAGTTGCTGAATCCCGGCCTGGGTGAGAATGGCAGAGAGAGAGAGAGGGAGAGAGGGAGAGAGGGAGAGAGAGGGACCGGTGGCCGTGGTCGACGGTGGCCAGAGGTGACGGGGAGGCCCTATGCCCATGCTCAGAGGTTCTGCGGCGGCCTTTTTTTTTTTTTTTTTTTTGCGAGGAGCCCTTGCTGGAGCAGCTCTGGCCCCAGTCGCGCTCCTGGGGCCAGTTCTTGGACACGTGCTCCGGGGGGGGGGGCGGAAGGGGCGCTTTGCCTCGACGGAGACGGGAGGGTTGGGACGCGGAAGCTGAAGTCGCCGCCAGCAGCAGAATCGCGGCCGTGTTTGCGCAGGGTCGGTGCTGGGCGACAAGAGCCAGGGGGATCGGGACGTGAAACGGTGCTCGGTGGTTTGCTAGCTCGCGCCGGCGGCTTCCGGCGTCTGCCCTGGTTCTTTCCTTATCCTTGTTTTGCTGAAGTATTTCTCGCGCGCCAGTTCCGGAAAATGTTGGAAGGGGTGTGTGTGGGTGTGTGTTCAGCCCCCCTTGATCCAGTTGTGAAGCACCCAGAGACACGCATCTGACCCATCCGATCTCTCGCTCCTGCGCCAGTCGCGCACTCTTTCCCGCCCAGGATTTGCCGCTTCGAATCTGCCCCCTGGTTGTTGCGTGTTGTGTGGCTGGCGACCAAGAGCTCTCTCTCTCTCTCTCTCTCTCTCTCTCTCTCTCTCTCTCTCTCTCTCTATCTATCTATCTATCTATCTATCTATCTCTATCTCTATCTCTATCTCTATCTCTATCTCTATCTCTCCCTCTCTCTCTACAAGAAAGTTCTTTTGTTTTGCCTCCCAAGCTGCCCGGCAGCAGCTTCTGTGCAAAGGTCACCGCTGACATGCGCGGATGGGACTGCTCAGAGCTCGCCCTGCAGGATCTCCGGATCCTCTACCTCCTTAGCCTCATGGGCCGTCGCCAAAGATCTCTGGAGCGATCCCCGACTGGCTCACGTCGTCTGTGGCTATTAACTATCAGCATCGATAGTCCTTAAGATTTCACCTGTAGCTCCTCTGTCCTGGGTTGCATTGACCTTAGCAGTCAGTTTTCGACTACTTTCCCGAATCATCATGACCTCACCAGCCCCCAAAGCAGCATTTTTTTCTTCCAACAAGTCCCCCGTCACTCTGGTCCTGGTCATTCCTTAGAAAACCCCAGAGATAAGAGGAGGAGGACAACAACAACAACAACAACAACATCATGCTTAGCCGAATGAGCAAAGTTCCTCCCAGTTGCTCTTGTTCCTGTGCTGGTGACTCGTTCGCAAGATGGAAAGCAAAGTTTGGCCACACTTTCTTCCTTTTATAGCCCTCCCATCCCTTCTAAAATTTAGCTGCTGACGTATTGGGAGCAAAATGGGGAGTTGAGAACAAATGCGTCTCTCTAGACGGCGTATATATATATATATATATATATATACGATTCCATATCCACGCTCAGCCTACACTGGTATGCCTGCGGGGTTTACATGCATAGTATTGTGATCCTTATATTAGAAGGACATAAATCAGGTGATTTAGGCAGCCTAGGATTTTGAAACGGACGACCTATTCTGCTATGCTTTGTTTTATATATAAAACACACGCACCCCAGCACAAACTTGAGGGAAGCTCACAAAATGGGATATACGCTTCAATTTTTTGTTTTAAATTTGGCGTGTTTCAATAGAGATCTTAAGTGCAATGGGCATACCGTAGTTAGGCAATCAGGATATTGACAGGATGGCAGAAAACAATGGAAATAGATGCGAGCACTGTGTGTATACCTACAGTAAACTACAAATATGGCATGTATATATTAATGGAAGCACTCAAAACATATACATGTGAAAGTGTGTGTGTATACATACATACAGTACATACATAGATAGATAAATGAGGGAGCTCTCTTTACTCATATTTTCAGAATATTTCTGACAAGTAATTAGCTATATGTTTATGCTGTGCATACATCTACCCTCTCTTGTTTCTCCTCTCTCTCTTTTGCCTAGGAGAATATTAAAATGCCTGTAAATTTCATCTTGCCACAATACTGCCAGACAGACAGAGAGATCCACTTTTTTTAAAAACAAACCTTTGGACAACTATTGACATTTTAGTATACAAATTGCATAACACCTATGAAAAGCAAGGTTACTAGCTTGTTGGTGCAAGCAGCTCCTCTCTTTCTCTTGGTAAACAACAAAAACTGCTCTTTTATTTTCATTTACGAAACAAGAAGAAAGTATCTCGCATTGATGCTGGTATCTTTGAAACTTGTCTGAAGCCTCGGATTCGATTCCTTCATTGTTGCGGGATATTAATCCTTCTAAAAGGTATAGTAGAGTGCCCCCCCCCCCACGCGCGCTTTCTGGGGTTGAAGGTTGAGGAAGGATCATTGTGCCCCTCCAGAAGAATAGGTCTATGGTTCGCACCATGACCTTTCTCAGTGATTTGAATAAGCTGGAGTTCCCAGAAATCCATCTGCCTTTTGTGTGTGTCAATTTTGTCTAATCTTTTCAACCTCTCCATAGATTCTCAAAGAAGGGGGGAAAGTACCTTCCCATCTGACTGCAGCCCCCCCATCCCTTCCTTCTCCAAGTAAAAGCATTAAATTGACCTTGTTTCAGGTGATGAACTGACATCTGCTACAAGTAATTCTGAATCAACATCCTAGGTGTTAATGGAGGACAGGGAGCTATGAGGATGCTGTCTCCATCCCTATACAGTATACACAAACCTCTTGCTAATGTTAAAGAACCTCGTGTGAGATTGAGGCTGCAGTCCTAACCCCTTACCTGGGCATATGTTCCATTCAAGTAGCACTCTATGGCCTTCTAAATGTGTTTGTGAGAGGCGAGGTTATTCATTTTGTTTTTGTTTTATTGTGTATTTTGTGTTCTCATTTTGCATTTTTATGTGGCGAACTGCCCAGTGGACCTTTGGGTGAAGGGTGGTATAAAAATTTAATAAATAATAATAAGACAAGAATTTGAGTCGGACTTGCTTCTGAGTAGACAGGACTAGGATTGCACCGTGAGCCACTAAATTATGTCCTTTTTGTGGTGTATGATGTGACCGTCAGTAAACAAGAACACATTTTATTTGAACACAAATAACAAAGCATTCTTGTGTTGAAGCAGCTCTAATATCTTAAGGGCTTGCTTCTGCAATTGTGTTGTACTGCACCCTAAACGCATTTACTTGAGTATCGGTCCAGTCAATTTGATGCAATTCTAGCAAACTTAACTTGGGTGCATATTCAGTTTAAACTAATGAGTTAATTTGATTCCACGGAGATGTGTTTAGCACTTTTGTTATAATGGGTATCATTGTAAAGAACAAGAACAATAAAAAATATTTTAAAATGCCAATTTGCTGTAAGGATGGTTTTTGTACATATAATTCTTTAAAGTATCAAAAGGTTAAGTAAACATATATTTCCTGTATTATTTTATCCCGAGAAGAAAATATCCCCCCGAAAGTTCACAGTTAATATAAGGTTTATTTAGTCAAATCAATAATGTGACTCTAATAAATATACTACCATGAAAACAAGGTCAGTTATTCCAAAGGAGTTTTCTGGAAAATGTGGTTAGATGATATTAACAGTAATATTATAGATAATAGCTGCACAATTTACAAAACTATATGTTCCCCTCTCTCTCTTTTTTAATCCTGCTGAGTCCAAATGTATATTAATATATGTTTATAGTCAAGAATAATTATTTTCTTGTCATTCCTTTTCTTCTTCTTGGGACCCACCCCCCCTCCTTTTTTGGCCTCCTTGAATGGCAGATTTGCAAGTACAATTTCATCAGCACAGAGGAACAATAGCTTTCAGTTGCACAAAGGATTTCTCCCACCCTGAATCTCAACCACAATGCCTCTTGCTCTGATAATAGCTTCTGAAAAGATTTTGTAATGTAGAGAATTAATACATGATTATTTCTGCCTGACTTCTCCCATTTATTATGTTCTGGAGTGTATTCTCAATTAAAAATAGCATTAGGTGGGTTTTTTAAAAAGTCATCATATTTTAAGATAAATCATTTTCCAAAGTTTTATTTATCTGTGCATACCGAGATATTTAGTTTCCATTGTTATTTGTGTTCAGATCTATTATAATGTGTCGTCAACAAAGAATTATAAAAAAAATGAGGGGGGGGAACCCCTCTGGTGCATTATGTGCCACTAAATACTACTGCCAAGTTATTTTAGAAAAATAATAATATTGAAATGCGTTTTTCTTCTCAGAAGTAGAAAGGCAGTGTGCCTCAAATGCCAGCCAAGTGTGTCCTTATCTCAACTGAGCAATAGCTTTAGAAGTTTAAAGGCTTACAGTTGGTGGTTCTTAGCTGAATGGTTTTTCCATTCTTACAAAGTTTACTTTGTAAAATGGCAATGTCCATTTTAAATGGGGAAGGGAGGGGAAAATGTGAATTGCTATTTAAGGCTGATATAATCTGTAAAGCACCTATATCTAAGGTAGCATCTATATTATGAGGATAACTGAGGGTAGTTTCAAGCATTCCATCGTTGCCTTCAGTTTCCAATACATTCACTTGCCTGGATGATATTAATGTATATCAAGCATTTACAGGCCTTTGTGGGTGTACAATGTTACCGGCACCTGCAACCTCCAATCTTGCTGAGCTCGCAGTCATGCACACACCTCTTCCTGAAGAAAACTCTTGAGGAAGTGTGTCAGACCTGTGACCGTTGAAGAGGATGCAATGAAAGGATATCAAACATGGTTTGATTACATTAGCTTCATCATTTTTTGGTGGGAGGGGTGGGTGTTTTCTTATAGAAACTCAACTGTGCAAAGAGCTTTTGGGAGAGGGCAGTAAAGCTGGTGCAAATGCCTTTCTTACTTCCTTGACAAGACAATGCAATGGGAAATAACATTTTTGACTGACAATGCATTTGGGAGGCCAGTTCTTTGAACTGCTATGTAGGGTAAGATTAATGAATGTATATGGTAGTCATCATTCTGCATTGGCATTATGGACTGAAACCCAGGGATTATTAAGAGTCCCTCTTTTACAGTCCTAGGCTACTAAAGCTGGGAGCAAGGAGAAGCCCCTGCTTTAAAGCAGTTTTAAGGTGCTTGCGAATAGACATTCAGTAGATCCTCTAATGCACTTCACTTTTATTATTCCTTAGAGTCCGTTTTGCATTTTTTGTTATAAAGAAGAAACGTCCCCCCCAATCTGTGCATTTGGTAGGCCTTAAACTTTGAAAAGGAAGATATTTGTGATTGTTCCCATGTTATGCAACAGCAGTTGTCTACACACACACACACCCCAGCGTCAAACTGAGCCAGTGACAGAGGAAGGGGATGCTGTGCTTTAAAGACGTCCAACTGTAAATGTCAAATTCATACATATTTAAAGATCCCCCCCCCATTTCGAGTCAAGTCTGACAGGGCGCCTCTAATTAACCCTGGATTCTGTTCCTTGAGGCCTGATTGTTGGATCCAATAGAAGCATTTGGCTGGAGGGAGGGGGGAGATGGGGGGTCTTAGGCAAAGTGGGAGATTACTGGGAGCTCCAGGGTTAAAGAACCCTCCTGCCCCCCTTCCTCCTGCGCATGAGGGTGTCAGATGGAGTCCAGTTTGGAATGGGAAACTAGACTAAACAAACAGCTAGTTGAAAGCTGCTGCTTTTTTAAAAAGCCCAATTTCTACTTGGTGTAGCAGGGGCACAGCCTGAGGATTCACAATTATTTTTTATTTCTAAGCATTTTATCCAGGGGTGTATCAGGAAACAAATCATTACCTTCTATCCTGTGTCATCTGAGTAGGGATGTTGCTGGAAGAGCCAGATTAATGTCACCAATACAAGCCTAGCTTCCTTTTGGATTCCCTTTGATTCCTCAACCTGACAATAGGGAAGGTTTTCTTTCCAAACCTCAAGCCCACCTTCTTCCAGTCACAGCTCACTGACCCAGAAATAGCAATGGATATGATAGGATCGATTGGTCTCTGTATCCAAATCCCACCCACTCAAAAGGTGCAATGGGGGGGGGGACATCCCCACCTACTTTGGATGACCCCCTCCCCTAAGGGCATAGGATCACACTTTTGTACTTCTTATCAACCGATCCTGAATAGGAACCAAAACTTACCCGATCCTCAGCTCAAGCGCAGGTCATGCTACCAAAAAAAGAGAGGCTTTCCTCATATAAAGGGAGTGGGAAGGCTTGCTACACTAACCATCCGGACTGTAAGAAGGACAGAGTGTTTGACGAGATAGCTGGGGATCCGTGTTAAGTTGTTAAGTGTTAAGTTGTCTTGAGAATGCACTCGAGGCGGGTACCAGCGCTTTGAAATCATCCTCACAGCAGTGTATTCGGAATCTCAAAAGTCTTTCAGGCCTCTCGCTTCCTCCCAGAGCGCTGGCGGTATATACTTTTGGCAGCAATCTTAGGCAAACCTTTATGGAGAGAGTAACCCTCCCTTCCTGGTTGTGGAGGAGACAATCGGGGGAAGCGCTCAGAGGAGGACCCGAGGACCCGTATTTGCATAGCAGCGCTGTCCCTGAGTTGTCCCTGAACTTCGGAGCGGGACCATTCGGAGCTGGGTCGACCTACGGGGAAGTTAGGGTGGAGCGCAATGGATGGATCGATGTTGCATCCGGTTTGAGGATCCTGAGTGAGGGTCGCGGGCGTTACATGTTTTCCTGGGATGTTTGCAAATTAGGAATTAAGCCGGTCTAGTTTCGAGAAGAGGGACTGCCTACATTCCAGTCTTTCATATGTCGGAATGGAAAGAAACCTCGCTGTTTAGAAATTCGTCAGATGCCTCTTCATATCTGACTGCGTTATGGTGAAGAAGGGTTCTGTTTAGTTAAAGGTTCTGTGTAGTTCGAAAGCATGCCCTGTTTCTCCGACAACAGAAGCAGGTCCTCTGAAGGTTTGCGTCGCTTTCCACGTGCTTAAACCTGAGCTGTGACAATATTTGCAGAAACAGAAGCTGAATTATGTTCAGCACGCGAACAGTTCAGGGTCATCCGTACAAAGCGGCATCTTTAGAACAGGGTGGGAAAGATGCGCAGTTGAGGACAGTCGGGGGGGGAAAAGTGCTTTATCAGGGACTAAAAGGGTAAAGGTAAAGGGGACCCCTGACCATTAGGTCCAGTCGTGACCGACTCTGGGGTTGCGCGCTCATCTCGCATTATTGGCCGAGGGAGCCGGCGTATAGCTTCCAGGTCATGTGGCCAGCATGACAAAGCCGCTTCTGGCAAACCAGAGCAGCACATGGAAACGCCGTTTACCTTCCCGCTGTAGCGGTACCTATTTATCTACTTGCACTTTGATGTGCTTTCGAACTGCTAGGTTGGCAGGAGCTGGGACCAAGCAACGGGAGCTCACCCCGTCACAGGGATTTGAACCGCCGACCTTCTGATCAGCAAGCCCTAGGCTCAGTGGTTTAACCACAGCGCCACCTGGGACTAGTTCCCTCCAAAAGAGAAACTCCTGACAGCATAGCCGAGATAACGTGTGTATTCGGTTTCGTCCTCTTCTGCCCTGAAAGGGCGCATATCGACTACAGAACTAAAGGCTTTAAGGGCCACACGCGATCTAAACGTTTTGTGGGGTTTGTTTTGTTTGAACAATGAGGGCTAGAAACGCGAGTTTCCAACAAACAACAAACCCTGAGCCCGGCGTTATCGTCTGATATTTATGGAGAGGGCATTGTGTACAAATTGTTTGCGAAAGAGAGGGAAGGTGGCTTCCTCTTTTGGCGAAGTAGGCAAAAAAAGAACCTGCACGCGCGCCCGCTTTGCCTTAGCCAACTACCGCGACTACATCCAAGCCATTTTAACTGGCCATTTTACAGAGCGCCTTTCTGTGTGCGAGAGGGAGAGATGCTGGTGCTTTCTGGACCTGCTTCCAGCCCTCCATTCGGAACCTCCACCGGCGTAATCGCGGGGCCCCCGCGTGTTTCCCAACTCTCGGGCAGTTTCCTTGCCATATCTGAAAGTGACGGTCCTCGTTGTGCCACCCCGTCCCCCCAGCCCTACCCCTCCCCTCCCCTTGCTGGACGAGGACTGGCTGGCTCCCTTGAAATAAGAATGGTCCCGTCGCTTGGAAAGGCAAAGCCTCAAGTCTGCTGGCAATCCGCCGCCCCCTGCGAAGCGTGCGCGCAGCAACACGGCGGTGGCGCACAGGGGGGCGTTTGGCACTCCGGGCCCTGTTTAAAATGGCTTCCGGTATCTTCCCTTTTCAACAATGAGCAGTCAATTTGTAAAGCAATTTGAAACCCCGTTCCGATTTGCAGCTCGGCTTGGAGGGAGGAACATCGTTATGCAAATTACCGGTAAACCTATTTACAAACAGCAACAACAACCACCATACCACCACCATAACCCAAACTCTGAATCCATAGGAAACCTGGAAGTGGTTTGGACAAAAACGAAACGCTGCTGAAGATTAAAGGGAAATAAAATATTTGCCTTATCTATTTAATTCTTACATTTTATAATAGAGCTTGCGGTGATACTCTCTTTGCATGGTGATTTCCTCAGTTTGCCGGGTTTTCCCCCCCGAGCCAAAAATGCGAATGAGAACCCCGTTTATTTTGCATTAAGGATCGTGTGGCCGCGGGCCAGTCAACTCCGCGAAAGGGGCCTGACAGCTCTTGATTTAAGAGGCTTGCTTACCATTATCGTTTATATCAGTGGTAGAAGAACTCGCCACTTTGCCAAGCGGATTCTGTTGCTTTCTTTTTTCTCTCTTTCTTTCAGAAGAATCCTGAAAGAGGACAGTATCATCGCTATCCTATACACGTCTGCTTAGTTCGATGGGACTTACTCCCAGTGCATAATTGCGGTCTATTAGTCCCATTTTACAGATAGGGATTCGAGGCCCAGCCCAGAGAGTGACCCCCCAGCATGTTCATGATAGAGGGGTTGGGGGTTTTTTGGGGGGGAGGGGTAACTACAGTGGACAAGTGTGGCTTTCTCTTTCATTCTGACTTTATTTAATATCCGCACTGTTGACAGAATAAGCCGGGCAATAATTTACAGAGAAAAGGCTTTCTTATGCAAGGCGTTTCTAAATACAAACCATAAATAGAGTCGCTCTTCTTTCCTTATGACAGTGTTATATATTTACGCAAGGTGCGTGGGCGCGCATCTCCTGAATGTTGCAACAACCAACTAGCAACCCTGATCCTAAGCATATTTAGGTTGCAACCGCGTGTGAGTAATACTTGCAATAGTTGTGAGTAAACGTCATTTAACTTAATGGGACTTCTGAGTAAATATGCATTGGGCCTGCTGTTATTTTGGCTTTGTTCTGTGGCGCTGACCGCTTGGGATCGGAGCAGTTCATCTGTTTACCGCTGGACTATTATGCGCAGCACCTTCGAAGTATGTTTCAGCAGAAGTGAGGCGTCTAGTGGGATTTCTCGTGTGCGACATGGGCTGGGAGGAAAGGCTCATTTCCCACGAATCACCTCCAGGATCGGGACCATGCATTCAATGGCCGGGTCTCCTGGCGAAGAGGCCGGAGGCGCCCCCTGCCTCCGCTTTGCTGGGTGCGCAGCTGCTGGAGGAAGAGTGGGACGGGGGTGGGGGGACCCTGCCTTCGCGGCAGCTGTCCCCACAGCAGCAAGCCTAAACATCGGGGCAGCCGCTCCTTCTGTCTCGGGGACTTTGTAGCGCGTCCAATTAAGGCCCCTTCAGGCCAGGCCCTGCCCGGGGAGGGGGGATGGAGTTCTGGTGGGGAGTGAAGAGAAGATGCGGCGAGCGAGGCCGGGTCTCCAGTCCAGGGCAAGATCATTTTTCAAACGCCCCTATTTAGATGCAGATAGGGACCTCTCCCTCGCCAGAGGACCGGGGGGCGCTTTCAATGAAATGCTAATAGTGAAGCCAAGGCCAGGCCTTGAGCTCCAGCCAGCAGCCTGAACTGGCCTCCGAAGGGGAGGGCCTGCCCTTTCGCCGCCAGAGGAGAGCTTTATCGGGCGACCCCCTGCCCTCCCCAGCAGGAAGGGCCGCGGCCAAAGACGCTTTCCAGGAACGGAAAGGCGGGGCTGAGGAGGGCGCCGCTGAGCGGAGGGGCCTAAGAAACCCGGGCGGGGTGGGGTGGGGGCGAGGGACCATATGGCGGTCCTAGGAAAGGGAAAGGAGAGGCAACGGAGCGGTAGAGAGATCCTAAAGAGGAAGGGGTGGAGGAGGACGCGCGAAGAGACCTGTGGGAGAAGTTTAGGGAGCAATGGATTTGCCCGCCCTCGCCCCGCCTGCCAAGGAAGAGCGAGTGGGGCTGCTGTCAAAACCCATGTACTGTCCCTTCGGGGCCCTTTCCCTGAATCTGTTTTCCAACGGCGATGCAAAGCGGGACCCACCCACTGTTTTTAGCAACGGGATCCACTAGACCCCCTAGTGACTAGTCAAAGCTCGTCTGCAGCTTGGGGTGTGTGTTTTTACACCCAGGTCCGCAAACTGGGTGTTGGGTTCTCAGCTGGTTTGTGGACCTCACTGGCGTCGGTTCCAGCTACTACGTGGATTGGGGCGCGCCAGACCGTTTAGCCGAGGGTGCCACGAATTGGCCCCACTTTTCCCGCTCGCTTAGACCTTAACCCTGATCCCTGGGATTAAGTCCTACAGAATTCATAATTTGCTTCCGAGTGGGTACTGTAAGGATTGTATTGGTTAGGCTGAGTACTGTACACACATTTAAAGTAGCCTGGCAAGAATGCTGGGAACTGAAGTTTACACCTCCCAGAGATGCACTCTTAAACTACAGTTCCCAGGATTCCTGAGAAAGTGTTCTTTAAATGTATGGTGTATTCAATCTCGCAAATAATCTTTAACAAGAGTCCCCACGCTGCTGTCTATAGGAGCACTCCTCAGAACAAAGCACATACACTGGGAGTTAAGTTCTGCGTCCGAATGCGGTTTGGGGATCCGGATGTGTAGGGCTGCAGGTCTAATGACTGAGTTGATATTCCACTGCCTACTTATTTCCGTGTTGTTGAACTCCAACGGGGCACGCGGCCCATTGCTGCGCATGCTTTCCCTTCCGTTCCAAAAAGTTCAGTAGGTTGCCGTATAGACCGTAGCCTTGTGATCCGGCCTGAACCATGCTTGCGTGCAGGACAAGCCCTTTTTATCTCCGTAGGGCTTCCTTCCCAGTAATGTCACTTCCAGGCTGTGCCTTCTTAAAAAACCAATGTGCTGTGCAGCCTGACTCCTCGGAAGGGTCCCACTGTGTTCAGTTCGAGCCTTACCACTCCCAGTAGGCGATCACAGGACTACAGCCTAGCACCAACCCACCCCATCTAAACTGAAAAATGGACTGAGTGGCAGGGAGGCGCCCCTCAAAGCCTCCCCGTTCCCTCTCCTCCCGGTAATCTCGAGGGAAGGGGGTGGGTGGGGTGGGGACGTGGTCTTGAGGACACGCAGACGGGGCAGGCGCGCCCGCTTGAAAGGGAGGCGAGAGACGAAGCATCGCACATCTACTCGAGCGCGTTTTTGCGCGCCGGAGGTCTCAACGCCGCGCCTTCTATTCCTCTGTGCTGGGTTAAGGAGGAGAGGAGAGGCAGGTGGAGATTGGGGGAAGGAAGGGAGGGAGGGGGGAAGCGAGGAAGGCTCCTCCCGCTGGCTGAGGAGGCGGGAGAGTGCCGGAGCGCGTCCTTCTTGGATCCCTCGAGCGCTTTGGAGAGGCAGCGGGAAGAGAAGCAGAAGCAGAAGCAGGAGCAGCAGCGTCTTGAGAGCAAAAGTGGCGCGAGCGGCTGGCGAAGGAGCCCCTCCCCGACGAAGCCGCGAGGGCGGGCAAGCGGGCGACTGCGCGCCCTGCCTGCCTGCCTCCTTTCCGTCAGTCGGTCCCTTTTTCTCCAGCCGGCGAGCCTCGCTCCTTTTTTTTTGTTTGCTCCTGCGCGACAAGGCGGCGAAGGGTGGGAGGAACGGTTTGCCCGGACCTGCCTTTCCGTTCCATTAAGCCCGAGCCCCGCGCTAAACTGGCGCGCTGCTAAAGCAAGGAGGCTAATTAATGGCAAGCCATGTTCCCAGTCAAGACGCGGCGCTAATTGCTTCGGTGGCCTTTTCTGATTCCAAGATATATATTTTTAAAAAAAGGAATGAAAGAGGGAGAAAGGAACCGGAGTGGGGCCTGACACAAGAGCCGCTTGTGTACGTGCTAGCCGGGAGGAAATTAAGCGGCGGCCAGCTGAATGCGGAGCAGAAAATTACTAAAGAGAGGCGAGATAATGAATAGGCCAGGCCGGGCATTCAGGGGGGGGGGAATCCATTTTGTTACCACGCGGAATGAGGTGGTGGAGAGGACTTGGCTAATTGTTCTCATCTTGTAGCAACCAGAGCTGAGGCAGGGGCGTGCTTTTCAATTCATTTCCCTAGTAATTGTCAAGCGCTGGCCAAATGAGCGAGCCTGCAATCTTGCGTGCCTGGGCTTTTCATAGCCATGTTGCGATTTTAATTGTTGCTAATATAGCTTATAATGAAGCTAATGAGGGGAAATTATTGGACAACTTTTGAGCACATGGAGACAAGCGAAAGGCATCACCAGGATTTCTTTTTTGTCGCTATGCGCGCACACACAGACACACAAAATTACACATATTTTTTAAAAAAATCATGGAAGAGCTTGGAAACGTTGAACTTTGGTTTTGTTTCTATCCCAGGAAGAAAAGAGGGAGAGATGAACCCTCCTCATCTGAGAACTTCCCTCATAAGTAAAAATAAAACGTTAATGGAGAACAGTGTTTTTTGAGAAGTCATTTTTTCAGGTGTCCAGCAGAAGAAATCTACGTCCCACTTTATGTAAAGAGTTTCATGAGGGAAACTGGCTGTGATAATATCTTACCAGGTTTATTGCTGGAATTTTTTTCCCCTATGACAAATTCAATAGGCTCACAAAGACAGTCTTACCTACTTTTTAAAGATATTTTATGAACGATGTTGCCAGGTATGTGTTAGGGAATTATCTTTTTAATTTACATCTCATTTAGGGTGTGGAGGAAAACAGTGATACTACTTTTCAGACAGCTGGGTCGATTTTTGACTGTATTGCTCCAGTTCATTTAAGGTCACAATCCTATGTATAGGATTTGGGGACGGGGTGAGGGAGACTCGTTGAATTCTGCAGTATATGTACTTTGAAATAAAAACCTGTAAGACTGAGTTGCCTGTGCAGTCTGTACTGCACCAAGGAGAAGGCAAATTCTGTTGACTTTTGACTAATCCTGCCTCGGAATGGATTCAAAACTTTAATTCCTATCCTGACAGATCCCAAAGAATTGGTGTGTGAAATAAACAGTGTGATCCTATACATCTCTACTGAAAATAAGACCCTCTTTATCCATTGGGGCTTATTTTCAATGAATAGGATTGTAGTTACAACCCATGAAATATTCTGCTAGGGAAGCCTGATTGCAATTTTGTATTGTGGCAATTTCTCTTCATTTTGTGTTGTGATTTCACCTGTTGGCATTGGAGGGGGGAGGGCGGCGGGATTCAAGTGGTGTTTGCTCTCTTGTTTCTGCCCTTGCTGCTTAAAAAATAATAATAACCCCCCACCTCTCCTTTTTTTATTTTTTTTGTACAGAAAAGCAAGCTCCAACGTTTGCCCCACCATGCCCAGGAAGAGAGAGACACCACCAAATTCATCATACTAACCCTCCTCTCCATCGCTTGCATTTTTGGGATCCTTGTGGCTTCTGGGGTCATTTATTGCCTCCGCCACAGCTCTCATCACAGACTGAAAGAGAAGCTGACAAGCCTGGGCTCCGACAACAGCTCCAGCGAGACTGCTGCTTATCAGGTAGGAGACCGGCCTCTCCACTCCACCAGCTCTTTATTTTTTCCTGATACTTAAAACCATTATTTATTATCCCCCACACAAGGGAGTGCTGCTTTTATTTATTTATAGCTGAGGTAGGGTTCTCCCCCCCTTTCTTTAAACAATGCCTTACTTGGGCGTCCCTCCATTAATATTCCCCTGTAGACTGTAGCAGCTTTTTTATTGCTTGTTATTAATCTTTGCTATTCTTGTAGCTTGCTGTAAATGTGCCTCTAATTAGAAACGTTAAAAGAAGTAGTTGCCAATTTCAATGCCTCTGGAAAAGAAAAACAAAACAAAAACCCACACACCACACACATCAATATCTAGAACCTGTCACTGCGTTTTAGATATTAAAAACAATCTTTACGATTTATGAGGCATGGATCACCCAGTTATCTGAAGGTGTTCCTCTCTTTGAATCATTGACTTCTTGGAGGTGTGATATGAAAAGAACCTTTGACCTGCACAGTTGTCAGTTCCTCCCATTATTCAGATAGATTGGAATATAATGCTGATAAATTTGTAAGCCCTAGAGAAGTTAGAAGCAGGCCTGTTGGTGTTTTGTTTCGTTTTAAATGAAAAAAATATATCGGAGAACAGTGACAACAGATAGAAGCAAAGGAATATGGAAACATTATAGGTGAGGCTTCTGTAGTAAATAGGAGAGGGAAAGTGCTGTTTTGGAAGCACTGATCAAGGACTGACAGCTTATTTCTGATAGGCAATCCTTATTTTTCTTGTTGCCTGCATTGGCATGTTAGATATTGTACTGAGCATTAAATAATTGGACAAATCATTACAGTTATCTGGCTGTCCACAAATCTTAGTATTCCTGTAAAATTCTCCCGAGTTGTAGAAGAATGCTCAAAAATGCTAAAGTTCGGAACAATGAGCTATGCTTTTAAATAATAAAATGTTCAGTACACTTTTTGAGTTGAAGCCTTCCATTTTTTTTATTTTTTTACCATTGTGTTCTCTGAGGACCCAGGGCACTTGCATCCTTATCCTAGTGTACTGAAGCTGTGTCTCCTTTTCTCCCTCCAATTTCTCTCTCCCTCTCTCCCCATCTTTGTGCTGTGTGCTTTCCTCTGTGGGGGAGGGCAGCATTGCATACCCAATGAAATGTTCAGTAAGGGTGCTGAATTCAAACATCTGCCCAACTTATTAGCATTTCAGAGGAAGAGCTTTCAACTTGAGATCTAAGCAGGAGGAGAAAACCTTCTAAAGTAAAGTAGTAATAAAGAGAGAGAGACTTATCAAAGGGAGGTGTGGGGGGAGGGAGGCATTTCAGTGTACATTTGCTGAAACCAAAAAAAGTGTGTTTACGTAACAATGAACGGTTAAACCAGTTTTGCTAAATTTTTATCCACGCATTTTTAATGTAAGCATTTACAAATGAACACGAGCTTTCCCCCCTTTAATGCATATAACTTTGATAATCTGAGGGAAATCATACTTATTTGTGATAAGTAAGAGGACAATCTTCCCTGTGACAGTTCTAATTAATGGTATCTGTAATTAAAATCATGCTCTTCCAGCAGGAAAATTGTTTGAATTTCTGGGAGTGACCTTTTTGCCATTTCTCTTGGGGCACACTGGTTAAGTTGATATTGATTTTATAATGAGCTCTGGTTTGTTTAATAAGAATTTGTAATCCAGATGCTAAATGAAATTTAAGCTTCATTTATTTATTTTTTTCTAGGATATATATTTTTGAAAGTATAACAATTAATAGTATATATACTTAACGCAACTATTTTTAAAGTTAGCATTTTTTAAACTGTAATTCTATACATGTCTACTCAAAAGTCAGTCCCTTTTGTCAATCCAGTTTTGAAAGGGGGGTTTGAGGGTTTTCCACACCTCACCCAAATAGTTCCGCTGCTTTTTGTAAGGACATCTTTGATAAGAATAAAGGTAGGCTGGTTGGAATTTAAATGCAGGTTTTGAAGGAGGGTTTGATTGTTGCGTTCCAGGAATCAGCATAGTTTCTGGCTTTCAATTCAGTTGCTGCTAAAGGACAATACAATATCGCAATCAAATCAAATGCCAAACCATTCAATGCCTGTTCTGGCTCTTCTGGGTCCTTTTTTAGAAACTTGTTCTGTTCAAGCTGCTTCCCAGGTAGAATTAGTAGCAAAGTTTCCATCGTGTGGACTCCAGAGAACAAGAATGAATTCTTATGAATTAATTCATGTCATTATTTTTTCTCATTTTAGAGTAGTTCTTGAAAGTCTTGAGTGTCCTCCCTTCTCCTCCCAATGCCTCATCAAAACAAGTACAGAACAACTTCATACGTTCAAATAGCCCTGGGGAGATCATCATTCAAAACATTTTCGTAATTGGAAGTTCGAATTAATGTGTGTGCTATTTAGTGTGAGCTGTGTTGACCCCAGGCTACATGAGGTGACTTACAGTGTTAGGAGGAAGATAGGAAAGCTGAAGTTTGCATAATGACATTTCTATCGTGTTAAGAAAGTGCTGGCAAGGGTAACCATTCTCTGGTTCTTGCTTGGGATTATTGAAGACAAAAAGCACACCAAATGTTCACAAACCCCAAATCCTTTTAGGGTGCATGTAACTCTTCTGAATCAGCCTTCCTTTTAGCGGGCCAGCTGCAATGTTAAAACTTTTTACTAGAGAATAACTCTCATTGAACTTGGAGGGACTTGCGTCTGAGTAAAAATGCTTATGATTTCACTGCATGTAATGTAATTTCTAAAACTGGGAATTGTATATCTGTATCCACAGGCATCTGCTATTACAGCTGTAGCACACTTTTGCTTAAATATTTAATCCATGCTTTTTCCATTTGATGTGAGTAAAGTAGAAAATGAAAGTACACCATTTGATTAGCAAGAATAGTGACTGTTACTCTGGTGCTTTCCAGAATATTATGCTGTTTATGCAAATAAACCAGTCCTACTTTTTCAGCATTTAAGGGGGGGGGGAGCAAATCCACCGTGTCCTCCTATAATACGGGACTTTATCTGAAATATTTGTAGATTCAGTTCTTGGAGGCTTTGCTTCTAATTGATGCAATGTAGTGTTGTTAGGAAAGCAGAGGAAGGAGTAAGAAATGTATTGTTATTGAAAGAGTATTTGCACTGTTATCCTTTCAAGGTTTTCTTGAAACCTCAGTGCCTCTGAAGTCAGTCTTAAAGTATCAAGTGATTTCAGTGTACGAATGATCTCATAAAGGGGTTTTGCAATAACCATGCTATGCACGTAGGCCATAGTTGTTGAGGCATAATGAATGTTATGGAACATAAATCTACTCTGCACCAATCAGTAGGTGTCCCTTTCCTCCCAAGCAGAAATATTTCTTATACGTCTGCCATGCTTGAACTGATTCCTTTTGTCAAATAGGGTGCAAAGTATTTAAGAATTAATTAACAGTAATTTTTTAAAAAAGAAATATCTGTCAGCCATCAAACAAATCTTTTAAGTTGTCACCCTCTTGCAATGTAATATAAAATATAAAACACAGCACTTTGAACATTCAGAGTTGTATATTTATGGAACAGGGGCATATACCAAGAGCTTGCAGTTTGGTTCATGAATGTTTGCTTTGTGTTGCTTCCTCTGAGTTAAGAAAAGAAAAAATTGCACATGGTGGATATTTTTATTATAATTATTCTTTTTGAGAAGAGGGGAGGATGTAGCTTGATTTCACAGGTGCTTTTTCCTGCAGTCAGTGTGAAACACGACAAGAGTGTAAATTATCATGTGTGTAACATGCAAACACATGCTTCGATGCGCACCATCTACTTCTGTGTCCACTTTAATACTGTCACATCCTTGCTTAATTGCACATGCAGCAAGTGATTTAAATCTGTTTTGGAGCCCCAGACCATTAGAAGACATTCTTATTTCTTTCTACCACATACACCCCCCCCCCTTTTAAAAAATGCTTTTGATTTTTTTTTTAAAAAAAATGCTATAGTTCATTTGGCGGTAGTAAACAGAGCCGTTTGCGAACTTCTCATTCTCTCCATTATTGATGCGACCAAAGGAACTTCAGCATAAACTTATTGTTTTGCAACATTGAGCTGGTTTTACTTGTACGTGCTTTGAAGACTCTAGTACATAAACCAGGGTTTGGGGAGGGGAGAAGCATTCAGGCATGGAGTGCAAAGAGGGTAGTGTGTAAACACTGCCAGTAAGTGCATATTTTCATTGTCATCAGTGAGCAATTTATTAATGGCAGTGTGCATTGATGATTGCTGGTCTTTAGGGATGCTCTGCTGGTTCTGTTCCAGGAGATGTGCTTGTGATTCCACAACTGCACTCTGGCTTTTGACCCCTACATGGTGGATTGCTATGCTGTAGAAGACGGTGCCAAGTGACCTTGCTTGCATTGTTTTTTATTGTTTTTCATTTTGAACTGGAGAACTTTATTAGCGAACGTAATCTCTTAGGCCACGAATAATCATCAGTAAAATATTGTTCCAGTGTAGGGATCAGTGTTAAAATAGAATGAGGCTGAGGTTGCTAAGCTTCCCACACCCCCGTTTCATCTTTTATGCTAATACAATTCTCAAAGGATTATTTGTGTCTGTTAAGTCTCAAGCAAAAAGTAGCATATTTACTCCTGTAAGAAAACAGTGTGCAAGCGAATTAAAGCTGTGAAATCTCTCCAAGCATTGCATTAAACTGGATAGATCACTTTGCACTTCCAGAGGTGAGCATTCCCAATTTTGTTTCAGCCATATGAGGGTTGCTACCACAAGCTTCCATTTGATTATAATAAGCATTTTGCTTTGGTTAAGGCTTTGAAATATTAAAACAGCAAACGTTCAAGGGGTTGGATCTATCAAGTGATACCGAACCATAGCCTCTGCGACAGTGTAGGTAAATGGAAGACGTGGTCTTGAAATAACTTGCACAATTTGCAAATTCTGTTAAAATTCAAAGGGAATTTCTTGCCAACTTTTAATAGCTCTCCCCCCCCCAAAAAAAAATTCGGTATTTTATTCTAAGCTGTCAATTTTCAGATTGTCTTTGACAAATCAAGTTCAGAATGATTCATCCTAGGATAACATACATCTTGAATTTTCTGTGTTTAACCTTCTCCCCTTTTTGTATTGTCAGATACGTTTCTCTGCATATAGTACTTGAGCACTTGGCATGTTCATTGGATAGCTTCCTATTTCTGCATGTAGCTTACAGAAATATAATGTGTCTTATAAGATCAGAGCAAGTGTATATACCTTTTGGGTGATACTGAACATCAACTTGTTGTGAAAATAGAAGAGAAATAACTTTGTTTAACAGCAGAATCTAATAAACTGTATAAATTTTGGAAGAAAATAGGATCATTTTGCAATTGTATCAAATGGCCAGACATGTTCAAATAAGCATCTTTGGAAGAGACTAATGGCATCTGACAAGCTGGGATATTCAAAACACCCAACGTTGTAACATATGACACAGAGAATCGCTCTGTCTTTGGAGATGTATATAACAGTTCCGCATTATGAATGGCATTGAAGCAATTGCATAAGCGTGGAAAACATTACAAAGGCGAGTATCTCCTCTGAAGCAGGAAGAAAGTAGAGCTCTGAAGCAATGTGAGGGTGTCTGTAGTGGTGTTTCAAAACATATTTTACCCTGTAAAAAAAAAAAAAGCCTGCTTTTCTACAGGCTTACTCTGCAATCTGATGTGTGTCTACTCAAGAGCAAGCCCCATTAAGGTCAATAGGACTTACTTACAGGAAAGTGTGTATAGGATTGAATTCTAAGGGAAACAAGTTGTTGGACTTGCTTTTGAACCCTAATTGGCTTTAAAAGGGCCTCTTGCATGCCTTTTTGAAACAGCCAGATTTTGGAGTTATTAAATAGGTCCAGTGAGTCTTTTAAAAGAGGCCCCGTGGAACATGTGTACCGTACTCTGTATCCATGGGGCCTCTTTTAAAGGACTCACCCTCTATGAATACATAGTTGACAATGTGCAGTTAAGTAACAGATTATTGTCAACGTTTCTTGTGATACAGATAGGGATATAGATATGAATGAATTATTAGGTGTGGAGATTTAACTGGATAAAATTAAGGGTAATTGCCTGAAACCAAAGTAAGCATTTATGTTGGATGGTTGGGCATAAATATTTTATTAAAGTCAATTAAACAGTATGTGCCTTAGGCTGATGTTGAGTCATATCTAGTGGTGCTAACAGGTGACGTGGATCAGACCAAAGTCTGTAAGAACTACAAAAACTAATGTAGCACAGTGGATTTTATGATTCTCATCTTCCACTTCACCTCTTAAAAGCAATGTATCTTGATTACTATTCTGCCAACCTTAAATTTTCCAACAAAACTCATGGTTGATATGTTTCTGTAGATAGCTGAGATTTTAAAAACCACTTTGAGCTATGTCAGATATTTATAGTGTTGTAGTAATATTCAAAGGGAAATGTGAGCAACGTTTTTCTTGCTAAAGACCACCATCATTGTTAACTGCAAATCACTGTATTTTGGAGCAGTTTTGACAAATGGATCCTGTATCTCTTATCTGCCCGAAAAGATCTTGTGTATTTTATTTGATCCGAGTTGATCAGTATTTGCATAGTTATTCTTATTAAGGAGATATTACCAAAGGAATTTTGTCATTCCGCATTTAACCCTTAGTGATGTATTGAGCATGTTTTCAAGTATTAGTGACATGCAAGGCTTCTGCAGTGGCCGCCCCAATACAGTGCATACAGTGGTACACAATTGTTTCCGGAAGTCTGTACTTAACCTGAAGCGAACTTTCCCATTGAAAGTAATGGAAAGTGGATTAATCTGTTCCAGACGGGTCCGCGGAGTACTCAACCTGAAGCGTACTTAACCCGTGGTATGAGTGTAATTGGTTCCGGAAGTCCGTACTTAACCCGAAGCGTACTTAACCTGAAGCGAACTTTCCAATTGAAAGTAATAGAAAGTGGATTAATCCATTCCAGACGGGTCCACGGAGTACTTAAACTGAAAATACTCAAACCGAGGCATACTTAAACCGAGATATGACTGTATATATTTGACAAAATTATTCATACTTGGTGGGAAGAGACATTTATTTACAGCTTCAGGGTAGGAAAATTTACAAAATGAACTGTGGTTACCATTCTGGCACCCATGACCACAATGAAACCTTTTCCTGTGAAGGCCCTCCTCTCTGTCCCCTATGTCATGAGTTGGGGAAGGGTACTAACCCCCTCATACAGCTGAGGAAATTGGAAATGTGACAGTCTCCTCCTTTGATCTATATGTGTTTATCAAGGGTCCAGGTTGGCACCAAACAGCTGAACAGGCAGTGGAGTGAGCAAGAGGGTCAGAGAGAATGTTTTTGAAGATAAGGGGCAGCTGGTGTGGGACAAGCTGAGGTGTAAGAGAGAGTAAATGTGGGTGAGTCGACACAAACATCTCAGATCCAGTACAATCCTCTTGGAACTGAATAATTTTTCATGGCTCCCCCCTCCCCCCCCGCCCCCACATACATTCAACAAACGAAAGGTCTCTATTGACTGAACCAATAGGAATCTGGGCCTTTCAAGCACTATAACCATACAAAAACATGGCTCTGGGGTACAAAACTTTTTGAGTCCTTTTCTTTTTCTTTATAACAATGGACCCCCTCAAAAGCACCATCAAATCATAGGTCATTTCCTCGTCCACACATGTTCTGTGATTTTTTTCCCAGTGGTTTAACTATCAGACTGTATGTAAAAAATTAAGACCCGTTATATTCTCTACCTTGGATTGAAGTTAAGTGGTGCTATTTTTGTGTGGTCTATCCATAAAAAATCTGATGGTGGTTTGCAGGGGGATTCCCACTGCAAAATCAAGCAGATCCACGAGAATCTGTTTTAGTTCTGTTGGATACAACTTCTCGCCAAGCCCTCTGGAGAAAGCAAAGTGTTTTGTGTTGCATGTTTTCTTTCTTTCTGTTGTGGAGAGATTGACCTAGAGGAAAAGAGAGGAGAACTACTAGAGGGGATGGTGCCCTTGACACTCCACAGATGCGTCCATGGACCCAAAGAAGTTGGTGACCTCTGCTCTAGGAATTGAAATGACAGGGCAGGAAGAGAAATGAGCTTTTGTCTCTTTGGTTCTTCTAGTTTCATTCTGTTCCGTGCAGGGAGTTCTCTGCGTCGTTTCAGCTAATACCTTTCTCTCAGGGAAGTAGTGGAGGTGGAGAGGTTGGGAGAATGACATTTCTCCAAGGCAAACTTAAATGTACAAGTACATTTGATATTCTTCAGAACATAAAGGAAAGTGGCACGGTGGACTGAGCCAAATCTCTGGGAGTTGATCTCTTTAAAGTAATTAACCTTAAACCTTGCCTCTTGCATTATTTATTCCTTGAATTTTTTTAAAAAAACCAATGTTAGCTTGACATGCCCATTGGGTGCCATACCATCTTACAGAGCAAATAAGTATTTATGTGCGAGAGTAGTTAAGACTGCAAGGAAAACTAATGTGGGTAAAGCTTGAATTGAATGCTGTTCCCTTTTTGGAATGCCAGGGGTGCCACCTAGAATTAAATGGTATTCTTCATGGACACAATATTGTCTCGAAAGACTTCCCTGGATAGCCTCTGCATCTGACTTGCAACCCTTCCCCCTTCTCAGCCTTAGAATGCTTTTGGTCACGGAGAAACTTAACTTTTTCAGAGATTCATATTTTATTTTGGCCTGGTCTTGGTGACAGGAGGAGAAAGCAGCTGGTACTAGACATATTGGCGCTCTTCTTTGTTCCCTCCTCCAGGCAAGCCAGAGTAGCCAACGTAGAGTCCTGGCTGTGAATCCTTTTGCCAGAAACCACTGGGACTTTGCTCTGCAATAGCTGTTAGTTTGATTTCTATGCTTGATGTGATGGCCGCTACTTAAATGACAGATTTCTGCTCTAGCTCATTGCACCGATGCTTCCTGGAAGCCCCTAACCTGTGTCTTTCTGACACAAATGGCTAATTGCCTATCTATCTGTGTGACTGTTTCAGGGGCCGCTATTAAGGAGCAGCACGGCTAGGATTTTGCTTACAGCTCAACAATTAGGGTCTCTATGTGTCTATAAACGGGCAAGAGTCATTCATAACACATGTCCCGCATCATATGGAAGGGAGAGGGTAGCAGAGTTGTGGCAAGGGAAGGAGAGGTTAGTGGCTGAACTTTGATGCTGTGCTATTGTGTTTGAGCTGGAGAGGCAATCGTTTAGCAGCTAAGAATGATGGTAAGGGGTGGGTGGGGAAAATAACCAGTCGAAAATAATGCAGCGAATATAAAGAGAACGAGCTTGGGGGGACATTGTGGAAGGGAATGGGCTGGCACTGCATGGAAATAAAATAAAATGATTTTGCGAGGGTTAATGAAGGGAAGGGATCGTTAATGGCAATTAATGCAGGAAAGGGTGTTAACCGAGTGAATGAAGATTTGTTGGGCGGAGAAGAAAAGTTTAAATAATGGCATCAGTATATTTGATGGCAATTGTGGGGAAGCTGTTAAAAAGATACTGTTTTCCTGCTCCAGCTAGACTACCTTCCCATGCGGCCCCCTGAAGGTTGGCCTTGGTTGGGGTGAAATGAATAGTTCCCTTGCTTCCTCGTTGATGAGACCTCCCACCTGATTTAGAGCAGGGGGTGGGAGCCTCTGGCCTAGGTGGGTCTAGGCCGTTTGGTGCAAGCCCTGTTCACACAAAAACAGAGCCAAAGGGGCTTCTGAAGTGCCACTGACACTTCAAAGGCCCTGAGCACAGTGCTTCTGTAGTCCTGATGATCAGCTGATTGTTGGGCCTTCAAAGTGCCATGTCACCTGATACATTGCGACATCAGGTGATTGGCAGGTAGGCATCCCCACCAACCTGTCAAATTTGGCCTGTGGAGGTAGGGAAGATACGAATCCCTCAATTTTGAGGCGAAATGCAAATGCAAGCACATTCCCACTGTACCCTCCAGCAGATTGCAAGAGAGGGGAGAGGGGACTGAACGTTTGGTTGCTTGTAGTGTTGCTGCTGTTGTTTTTCTTATTGGGGGGGGGGGGAACAAACAAGTCTCTGCACATTCAAATCTAGTATGTTCGGGACATAGCTGTGCTATATCTTCTCTGGCCTCTGCAACTTGCCTGCTTTTTATATGCAGGGACCTTATATTTGTGAGGGTGATCTCAGTGGTTTGGATATACATAGTCTAAAGTTGCATTGCCCAGAAACATACAGTAATGTGGAAGCGCTGCACAAGCATAGCAGCAATTCTTATTTCATTATAGTCCCTGCATGCTTCTTGGCTTACCCCGGTTCCCCTGCTCATCAGCCCTATAGCGAAGAATAGTTAGAAGGCCACACAGCTTGTTAATATCACATGATTTTCTAGGTACAAGAAGGTTAGATAGAGGATTTGTAGGATTCCTTACATGTAAGATACAAATACCTTTCTCCCTTTTTTCTTTTCATTTCAAGATATTTATGTGCCACTTTCCCAGATACAAGTTCATCCAAAGCAGCTTACAACAATAAGAACTACATATTTTTTTTAAAAAAATCAATAGTATTAAAAGTATAAAACAGATTCGCAAAGTTAAAAGGAAACTCAGAATTCTAATAATGTAGTAAAATTCTATCTGCCTTCTAGTGAGCATCACAAAAAAAACTGTTCTGGGGAATAGAAACAAGCGAGCGTGAAGTGTAGCCACATAGCTGCATATGGCTTCACACATTCAGAACTACCTCTAAAGTTAAAACTGACCAGGGAATGATCTGTCCATGCCAATGAAATCATTTCTGGTTTCCCCCACCCACATATCACTAACAGTTACGGGATGTGATATTCCTTATCTGCTACTGTACAGTTAAAAGCAACTGAACCAGAAAAGGTGACTGTCAATGTTTTTTAACCCCGGTATTCATCATCCAAAGACTATAGTCCTTTTCAATTTGAATTCTCTTTTTCAGCAGCAATTATTTCTTCTTTGAGGGGAAAAAAGTTTCTAATTTTCTTCTTCTCCCGATTCCAATTTCAATAGAACTTTACTCCTAGTATAGACAGATTAGACTTCAAAATAATATTCAAAAGGCTTTAGGCCCCTAGCGTCTCATTTTTGACTATTAGCAAGACGTAGCAAGATGAAGAAGGGAACAGTCCTTAAATTGAACCAGAAGAACATACGTTCAGAGATCCATTGCAGATGTGAGTAGCTGTGTTTGAAAATGCCTGTTGTTCTGCTTCCCTTGTGGCCTGTTGCTAACTTTAATATGTTTCATGTACTATAGACATAGATCTTGAGAAAGGCACACCCAACGCCTTTCTCTTCTATACCCCCAAGATAGGGTTGGAGCATCTATGGTCCTTTGGATGCTGTAGGACTGCAGCTCCCAGTGCGGCCAGGTATGAAGAAAGCTGGAGTCCAGTAACATCTAGAGGGTCACAGCTTCCTCCAGGAAGTGAACACCCTGGGCTGTTTTTCCATCTCCCTAGCCAGGAGGGAGGCAATCAGCACTTTATGAAAGTGGAACTTTAGATTAGGCCCAGGACTGGATAAAAAGGCATCTTCTCTTCTCCAAAGAGCTCTGCTCTCCCTTATGTAAGCAAGTTCACAGAAACCCCTGTGCATGGACAAATCATTGCCATTTTTTATTTTTATTTTCTAAGGGATAGGAGGATCTCCAAAGTAAATGCAAATTTATTTGTTTTTTACATTGCATCCTTCACATGAGTGGATACGTCATTATTATTTTTTGTCCTCCTTGAGTAGTAGAATTTGATTGGCAGTACATTCTGTACACTTCCATGTGTACAGTAGTGGTTTGTGAGGGGGAATCAGAGGTGCCACCATCATTTATGAGATTTACTGCCATCCACTCTTGTTGTGATTTGTTTTTAAGGATTAGACCACTTCAGGAGTGATAGGTCTTTTGGCAGCTTTTATCTAGGATGTGACCTCTGTCATGTGCTGGAGCTGTATCTGAAGATGGTCCAGAAGCTGCAATTAATTCGGAATGCAGCAGCTGGACTATTAATGGGAACTGAATGTTATGATCATCTTACACCAGTTCTTCACCAGCTACACTGGCTGTTGGTCCAATTAAAAGTGGCATTTAAAACCCAATACAGCTTGGGGACAGAATACTTGAAGGGTGGTCTCCGTGTGTGTGCCATCCTCAGAGACTCTTATCTGCCTTCCCTTGCCATCAGAGGTACGGCCGGTGGTTTACCAGGAAAGAACTTTTTCAGTGGTGGTGCCCCACCTTTGGAGCCCTCTTCCCAGAGACCCTGATTTTTATTATAGAATGAGACGGAAGGGACCACAAGGGTCATCTAGTTCAACTCCCTGCAGGGCAATAATCTTTTTGCCCAACCTGGGGCTCGAACCCATGACCATAAGGTTAAGAGTCTCATGCTCTACCAACTAAGCTATCTGGCTCGGTGCCCATTTTGATGTCTTTTGAGACATCAGGCAGAGTACTTTTCATGTTTTGTGTATTTATTTTATTATGCATTTATTTTATTATAGATTGTATTGTATTTTTCTGTTGGAAGCCGCCCAGAGTGGCTGGGGAAACCCAGCCAGATGGGCGGGGTATAAATAATAAATTATTATTATTATTATTATTTTGTTTGCCACTCTGGTAGATCTATCAAAGGGTGGCAAATTAATTTTTATAATTTTTTTATAAAATTAATTTATAAAAGGGTGGCTTAATTGAACCTCCATATTTAGGGCTGGTATGTCTTTGAGTACCAAATACTTAGGAGAAATGTGCTGCCGCCTTCAACTTTAGCTTATCAGCTTTCCAGAAGCATCTTGCTGACTAGCACTGAGAAGAGGATGCAAGACTAGATGGACCAGGCTGTTCTTAAAACTGATTTTGAGGCTGGCTATGTAGACACTGGGAGGCAGGAGTTATAACTGATGCAATTGCAACACCATCTGCTGCCACAGTTCACCGTTTTACACGTCCCAGCAAATCAAGGAAGAAAGGAAGGGAGTACTGTTAGTTCGAGATACTCTGTGCTTCTGTGGAATGAAATGTTAAAAAGCAAATAAAATCGTATGAACATTCACTTCAAAAATTTACAGCCCTACGAGTACACATTCTATTTTACATCTTGGACAAGTGTTATACTAAAACATGCCAGGCTTGTTGCAGTATAATGCAGTCTCCAGTGGCCAAGAAGACTTTGCTTGTGTATTTCATATTCAGAAGCTGAATATGACTGCTTTTGCAGTTGTCATTATTCAGACATAAGTACAATGGCTTCAGCAACGTTGTACAACAACATTATTATTTTTTAAAGAAATGGGTTCTTCTCAGAAAAGAAATGCTGGTTCAAATAGAATACCAGTATATTTGCAGATAGAAATTTATTTTTACTATAAATTGCATCACCAGGCTCATAAATAGATTGGACTTTCTGTGCGTGCTTATTTCTTGCTAGAATCTCTAACTTGTCTTGAGACAAATGAGAATATATCTGGCATATATTTGACACTTGGCTTACAAAGCTTGCTTTATGGAGCAATGGGCATTTCAGCCTTAGATTTTAGATATAGCAAATTTAAGTTCATTCTTCAGATGGTAAAGCCTGGAACTGAGCATTATACCGAATTCCATTAATTAAATGGAAATTCCTAAAACGGTTCTTTGAAAATGCTTTCCACCTAGATTTGCTAGTCTTAAGATTGTGTCATTCTCAGGAGAGGCAGCAGCTCCTGTTTTCAGATCCTACTCTTACCTGTTTGGGCATCCTGTTTAGTTTCTGATCTGCTGCCATTTCTGCATCTGCTCCATGTGTGGCTGATGTGACTATAGAAAGCAAGGGAGCAGCTTGTGCATTGTCTTGGAAGACTTGTAATAGTTTCAGTGCTTCCCTTCTGCTTTAGGCCTTACTGTGGCCCTGGGTTCCCCATGTCTTTTGCACTTGAGCTAGTTTTCTGAAACCCTAAGCAAACTAGTACTTCATCTAGATCATGGGTAGACAAACTAAGGCCCAGAGGCTGGATCCGGCTCAGTCGCCTTCTAAATCCGGCCTGCGGACGGTCCGGGAATCAGTGTGTTTTTACATAAGTAGAATGTGTGCTTTTATTTAAAATGCATTGCTGGGTTATTTGTGGGGCATAGGAATTCGTTCATCCCCCCCCCAAAAAAAATAGTCCGGCCCCCCCACAAGGTCTGAGGGACAGTGGACCGGCCCACGGCTGAAAAAGTTTGCTGACCTCTGATCTAGGTCATTATAAAAACCTCCTAAGGAAATAGAAAAACGACCCTTAGCCCCTTGGTATCTGAAGAAGTATGCATGCACACAAAAGCTCATACCAATGCCTTATGAGGAACGGCTTAGGGAGCTAGGCATGGAGAAGGCTAGCCTGGAAAAGAGAAGGTTAAGGGGTGATATGATAGCCATGTTCAAATATATTAAAGGATGCCATATAGAGGAGGGAGAGAGGTTGTTTTCTGCTGCTCCAGAGAAGCGGACACAGAGCAATGGATTCAAACTACAAGAAAGAAGATTCCACCTAAACATTAGGAAGAACTTCCTGACAGTAAGAGCTGTTCGACAGTGGAATTAGCTGCCAAGGAGTGTGGTGGAGTCTCCTTCTTTGGAGGTCTTTAAGCAGAGGCTTGACAGCCATCTGTCCGGAATGCTTTGATGGTGTCTCCTGCTTGGCAGGGGTTTGCACTGGATGGCCCTTGTGGTCTCTTCCAACTCTATGATTCTATGACAAACTTAGTTGGTCTCTAAGGTGCTACTGGAAGGATTTTTTGTTTTGTTTTTTGGTTTAACCATCAAAAGCGTGGGGAAATAAAAATGTCTTAGCCTGGTGCCTAAAAACACACAGTGATGGCTCCAGGCATGCTTCCCTGGGGAAAGCATTTCGCAGATGGAAAACCACCACATGAAAAAGCCTGTTCTCATGTGGTCACCCTGTGCAACTTCCTTGGGTAAGGTACATGGAGAAGGGCCTCTTAAGATGCAGGATCCAGGCTGGTTCATGTGGTGAGCAGTAGTTTTGGAGGTATTGGGGTCCTAAGCCATGTGGGGCTTTATAGGTCAAAATCGGTGCTTGGAACTGAGCATGGGAACTGATCAGTCTAGGGTTAGTTTAAATAGGACCCCAGCTGCCAACAGGTCTCCACCATAGTGAGGACTATAGCCACAAGACTTCTTTACAGAGAATTTTCCATTCTCTGTGATGGTAGAGCGGTTGATTGGTGTGTGATGGAGTTATGGTTTAGGGTGTAGTTTTGTGAAATTTGTGGTTGTGTACAGCCAAGTTCTACTTGAGCAGATCCATTGAAATTAATGGAGCTACGTTAGTCATGTCATCATCATCATTATTCATTTCATTCCTATACCACTTTATACAGTGGTACCTCTACTTATGAATGTTTCTACTTACGAATGGAGCTCCGTACGCCATCTTGGATGCAATTTAGATAGGATTTTTTCTACTTACGAATTTTTTCTCCCAATCCATTCCTATGGGATTCGACTTACAAATTTTTTCTACTTGCAAATGCGCATTTGGAACGCATTAAATTCATAAGTAGAGGTACCACTGTATTTAAAAATCTCAAAGTGGTAAATACCCAGTAATATCAATGGGTCTACTCTGAACATAAGGTAAAGGTAAAGGGACCCCTGACCATTAGGTCCAGTCGTGACCGACTCTGGGGTTGCGCGCTCATCTCGCTTTATTGGCCGAGGGAGCCGGTGTATAGCTTCCAGGTCATGTGGCCAGCATGACAAAGCCGCTTCTGGCAAACCAGAGCAGCACATGGAAACACCATTTACCTTCCCGCTATAGCGGTTCCTATTTATCTACTTGCATTTTGATGTGCTTTCGAACTGCTAGGTTGGCAGGAGCTGGGACCAAGCAACGGGAGCTCACCCCGCCACGGGGATTTGAACCGCCGACCTTCTGATCAGCAAGCCCTAGGCTCAGTGGTTTAACCACAGCGACACCTGGGTCCCTCAACTCTGAACATAGCTAGCATTTACATACAATTCTTTGGTTTTTATGGAGAAAAGAGCACTGACTGCAAATCTCCATGATATTTCATACTTTGAAAGAGGGGTAAAGTTTTAGATTCACTGATGCCAAAGCTCTTAAAATTAAAAGCAAAATAAAATACAGTGGGGTGGTCATAGAGTGGACTCTTTTTTAAATAAGCTGATAAGAACTTAAGAGCCCAACTGGATCAGACAAAATACTTCCCCAGTTTGCATTCCTGATTTCCATGGTCCCCAACCAGATAAGAAGCCAAAATAAAGTCTTGAGGGCAGTAGAACTCTCTTCCTGTTTCTCAGTGGTCTATTCAGAGCCATATTGTCTCTGATACTTGAGCTAAGGTGTTGCCATCATGACTAGTCTTATCATTGACAGCCTATCTTCATGGCTATTTGGGGCAAGTTCTTACCTCTCTTAACTACCTAAAGAGCTCCTGAGTTAGGAAAGCTTGATCACTTCACTTGCAACCTGGAAAGTTTCTTTTATTCCCTGCCTTGCAAACTATTTTTTATTTTATTTTTTGTACATATTATGGAGAACAACAATGAGGAAAGCCAAGACTTCCTGTTAAAATCATACCTCGGTTTAAGTACGCTTCAGTTTGAGTACTTTCAGTTTAAGTACTCCGTGGATCCGACTGGAACGGATTAATCCACTTTCCATTACTTTCAATGGGAAGGTTCACTTCAGGTTAAGTACGCTTCAGGTTAAGTACAGACTTCCAGAACCAATTGTGTACTTAAACCAAAGTACCACTGTAGTCTGTTGGATGGCCTGTTTTTATTTGGAGAGAGGAGGAGATGGCTTTCTAGTTTGACATCCTGCTACTGCCAAAAGGTGTATTCATAGGGTTGCTTGATAATGGTTTCTGTATACCACATCAGCTCCAAATTTTGTGCAGAAGGGGGCCTAAGGTTTCCTCTGTTAATGATCATCTGATCCGCTGCAACCCTTGCAATGGGATGGGACCGAAATCCTATTCTGGTTCAGAATCTCTCTAGCTTTCTTTTGACAGCTTACTGATGTTAGAGTTAGGTTGCAAACTGATGGTCAGCCTTCCCCCCTAGAGACATGAAGATGTTATGATAAAGAGCTATTATTGCCTGTGGTTATGTACACATTTGTTTTGTCAAGTCTGTTGTCTCAAACAGGTTTTGTTTGTTTTTGAAGTATTGTGAAAGCCTACAAAACCTATTTTCTGCAGAGAATAAAATTAAAAGTGTGCTCATTAGGGTGCTGATGTTTCCCCATCAATGTTAATATTTTTCTGCCCCACTCGTGTGTGTGTGTGTATGAGCATAGCCAGTTGCGCAGAGGCATAAGGTGTACAGATCAGTTTTCTTCAGGTGTTTTACCCTTAGTATCTCGCAATCTTTTCCCCTCCTTTTTTAACCATGCTAGAACTAACTTTAATTTTAAACTCGGATATACAGAATAAGAGATCTAGCTGAAAGGTACACAATAACAGCACCTATAGAATTAAACTCAGAAACAGACAAATGGTAATTCTTTTCTTGCAACAGTTGCTTGTTAGAGTTAAGTATAAAAAATAAACTTAATGGCAGGACAGCAACAACCTTTGAAATTACAGTGGAACCTCGGTTTGCGACTGCCTCCGTTTATGACGAACTCGGAGAGCGACCGCCGTGGACCCGGAAGTATTTACTTCCAGGTTCCACGCGCGCGGATGCACAGAAGTGCTCTATCGGCGCAAGCGCAGAAGCATGCCTTCGGCGAGCGACGGACTCGGGGAGCGATCGGCTCCCCAGAACGGATTGTCGTCGTAAACCGAGGTACTACTGTATGTTTTTAATCAAAACACCACAGAAAAGTTTATTAACATACATGTGTAAGGTTCTTCTATTGTTATTACCTCACAATTGTGGGTAGGAAGTAAAGTGGGGAAGAGGAAAAGTTTCATAATAGATAAATTGGACAGGTTGCAAAATAACTGTTGGATGTGTAATCTAAAGATAATGAGTACTATATAAGATATATATATGTGGTCTGGTATTGCATACCCTTCACTTGCCCCCAAGGTTTTAGCAACTCATACTGTTGGAGATGTAAAACAAAATGTAGCTCTCAGACTTACCTGGTGATTGTGCAGATATATTACAGATTTATGAAAAGATTTTTTTTAATTATGAAAGATGCAATAGGAGAACAAATACTTTAAGACCTGATCCTTTGTCGCTGGAACTATTTGAACAATCTATTAAAAAGGAACATTAATCTTTGATAACAACTGTATTATTGTGGCATGGATAATGATTCAAGACATGGGATTTACTGACAGCAGAAGAATGGGTTTAAAGTAAGTGGCATTACAAGAGACTCTGGCAAGATAGAAATCCACACTCGTGGACAATTGGAAACCCCTTGTGATACATTGGAATGGAACTATAACTTATATCTAAAATAGTATGTCAGGAAATTGAATACTGTATAATTCTTTTCTATTTTTTAAAAAATTGAACATCTCTTTTCTTACATGAACTACATTTAGGTTTATTTTTTGCTGTCTTAAATGGACACACACACACACAGGGCATTCATCAGTTCATATAATAATAGAGTTGGAAGGGACCCTGAGGATCATCTAGTCCAGCCCCCTGCAATGCAGGAATATGTAGCTTGCCCAGACAGGGATTGAACCCACGACCTTAGTGTTATCAGCACCACGGTCTAACCAACTGCACAATTTAGTGGGTGGAAATGTGATACCTGTGAGGATGGTTTAGAAAGTCAATGTGGGAAGTTCTCTTCAAGCAAGATGGATGGAGAGTCCACTTGGCTCAATCTAGGTGCTCTTCAAAACCAGACGAAGCTTTGGAAGAGGTTACAGCTCCACCACCTTCAGTGTGCAGCTTCTCAGGAAGCCCTCCTCTTTCACTGGAAAGTGTGAACGAAAACATAAAGATATAAGGGCTGAAGAAGAGCCTTGCTGAGCCAGAACAAAGGCTTATAATAATCCACAGTGATGACTACAGGAAGGCCACAAACAGGATCTATGAACTTGCTCATTTTTCTCCAGGCAACCAGTACAGTCGTACCTCGGTTTATGAACACAATTGGTTCCGGAAGTCTGTTCATAAACTGAAGCGTTCATAAACTGAAGCGAACTTTCCCATTGAAAGTAATGGAAAATGAATTAATCCATTCCAGATGGGTCCGCGGCATTCATAAACCGAAAATTCATAAACCGAGGTGTTCATAAACTGAGGTTCCACTGTACTTGAGACAGGCACCACATTGAGCCGCATGAAATGGAAGTCCATCAACCAATGGAAGTCACCACATTAAGCCGCATGAAATGGAAGTCCATCAACCACTACCTACCTGTAACTTGAGACAGGCAGTTTCTGATCCTGGAGGAAGTATTACAGCCATCATTTAAAAAATGCCATTAACAACCTTACCCCCCATAAGTTTATCTAATTGCTTTAAAAGTTGGTGGCCATCACCAATAGCAGGAAACTCCGTAGTCTGTCTAAGCATTGTGTGAAGCTTGTCTGTTCTGAATCTCCCATTCTTCAGCCTCACTGGATGACCTGGATTCTAGTATTATGAGAGGTTGGGCGAGGGGACTTATCCCTATTCACTTTCTCTGCAGCATGCATAATCTGTTCCCTCTACTCACTGTTTTTTCTGAAGTGAAGAGCCTCAAGCATTGTAACCCTTCTAGTTGCTTCAGCCCCCTGATCATTTTCACCGCCCTGTTCCATCTCTACAATATTACTTTTGAGGTGTGGCATTCCAAGTGGAGTTGCACCATAGGTTTGCAATCTTGTTTTCAGTCCTTTTCCTGGTGATCTGTAACATGTCACCGTGGCAACACACAATGTTAACATTTTAACCACCACTCCAAGACCCTTTTCCTGGGCACTTGCTGCCAGCTCAGACTCCATCAACCTAGATGTGGAGTTCAGGTTTCTTGCTGCAGTGTGCATCGCTTTTGTTAACATTGAATCCCTTTGGGCATTTCACTGTCCACTCACCCATTCTGGAGACATAATGTTTGAAGCGCTTCACAATCCCTTTTTATTTTGAACCATTTGGTGTCGCCTGCAAATGTTGGCACCTCACTGCTCGCTAATAACTCTGGGTGATTTGTAAAGATGTTTAAAAGCACAGGAATTAACACTGATTCTTATGGGAGGACTGCATTTTCTGCATCCCAGAGTCTAGTGGCAGTAGTTGACTCTTGAGTTAAGAGCCTGCAGACTTTCCATCTAAGGAGCCAGACCAGCTGTAGAGTTCTGAGTTTGCTGCTGAAGAACACCATGAAGGGTGAGGAATGTAAGCCTCCTGTTTCTGTAAGGCCAGAAACTTGACCCTCATGGGCATCGTCCCCTGAAGAACCAGATGCCTCACTCAAGACCACACCAGTCCAGCAGCACGGGACACACCAGGTTGGAGGCTAGGGAACAGGTCTTCGGGCCAGAGGGTTGGCATTCTAAGGTTAGCTGCAAGGTGGTAGAGTCTGAGAGAGGTACAGTAGTTGGGAGATCAAGAGCTTAGGAGGGCTCAGT
This sequence comes from Zootoca vivipara, assembly GCF_963506605.1. Lineage (NCBI taxonomy): Eukaryota > Metazoa > Chordata > Lepidosauria > Squamata > Lacertidae > Zootoca > Zootoca vivipara. The sequence goes on from NC_083287.1 coordinate 46,609,903, forward strand.
CTGTTTTCAACCTTCATTGCTCACTTGGAGCTGTCCATAGTTCTGCAACTTCTGACTTGCCTTGCACTCAGCCCTGCCTCCTTTTCTGTGGGGTCTGGCACCAGACCAGACTGTGACACATCCCTAAATTGTTGATTTAAGTAATAATTTTTAAACTAAGTAAGAATTTATTCTTACTCTCTTCTTCCTGGTCTTTAACCAGTGAATGTACCACTGGAAACCTGGTCTCTTACCCTGTGTCTCCTAAATTTGCTCAGCAAACCCTTGCAAGGGTCTTTTTCAAAAGCCTTTTGAAAGTCCATGTATACCATATTTTTACTGGATCACTCTTTCCTCTCAAAACTCTAAAAGGCTTAACAAGGCAGGACAAGCCCTTGCAGAAGCTATGCTGTTTCCACTTCCGCACAACTTTTTCTATATGCTTGATCGTTTTATCTTCCATTACTCCTACTACTGACTTGCCCAGAGCAGGAATTGACTTGCCTGTGGATTCCTTTTCAAGAAAGGGTGTTGCCTTGGTCACTTTCCAGTTCTCATGTACTGAGACTCATCTAATAGAAAAAATACGTATGTGTATTAGAAGATCAGGAATTTCACATTTGAGTTCTTTAAGAACCCTCAAAAGGATACCAAATGCATCTAGTAATTTTGTTAATTCATAATTTGTTGATATGACTTAAAACTTCTTCTCTTGTCAGTTTAGACACTGGTATTTTGCCTGCATGCTCTGCAGTCATAACTGACACTAAGAACTTAGTTTCTCTGAAGGCTCCCTTTCTCCATTAAGCAAGTGTTTGGCTACCTTGTCACCCACTGGTTTAATTCTAGCAGATTTTTCTGCTTTTTGACATATTTAGAGAATATTTTATTGCTTTCAGCAATATATTCCTCAAATTATTTCTTTTTTTCCTGGTACAGTGGTACCTGGAGTTACAAACACCTCAGGTTACAAACTCCGCTAACCTGGAAGAGTTACCTTGAGTTGAGAACTTTGCCCCAGGATGAGAACGGAAATTGTGTGCCAGCGGCGCAGCAGCAAGAGGCCCCATTAGCAAAAGCACACATCTAGTTAAGAACAGTTTCAGGTTAAGAACAGAGGAACAAATTAAGTTCATGACTAGAGGTACCACTATATCTCTTTTATTGTCTACTTCCCAATATATGCGTTCCTTTTTGTTCTCCTCATTTGGGCAACAGCTTCCAAATTCTGAAGTGAGTTTTCTTTCCTCTAAAAGCTTCCTTGATGCTGCATATTAGCCACGCTGGTGCCCTGTTGTACTTTGCTGATACTCTTCCTGATCTGCAGAATACATTCTCATGGGCTTCTGTTACTGTGGTTAAGCCCCGTACTTTCAGAAGAGGTTTGACGCTTTTGATGTGCCCTGCAACTTTCTTTTAACCAGTTCCCTCATTTTTGAGGCCCTCTGCTTTCTTTATGATAGGCTCGTCAAAATAGAAAATCTTAATAGTGTGCAGGAGATTTCAGATGCAGCCCCAACTGAAGAAGGCTGCTTCAGGCAGATTTGGGCTTTGTTCAGGCTAAAGTGGCAAAGTGACCCAGACCTAAACAGGGACTTTCAGGGCACTTTGGAGATTCAGACACCAGAAAAACAACACTGCAGGCAGTGTAGCCACAAAAATCAAAATGCTTTGCCCTAAGCTTGTCATAAAGGGGAAATGTGCCACAGTGGGGAGAGGGTGACAGCTGTTTTGTGACTGATAGGTCTAGCTTCTAATGAGAGGGAATGGTTTTATCAGGGCTCTCAAATCACAGTGTTTGGGCGAAAGATGATGAAGTAGGGTGGCACTTCATCCCCCCTGGTTCTGTCCTCTTGTTCTGCTACTGGTAGTTGCTTGGAAAATTTTGGACATTTGTCCGCCTCTGTACCACATGCCCCCCCCCATCCACTCCTGTCAAATCAGCTTTATAATTTAGTTTCTGGGATTTTTGGTGCCGGTTGAGAACACAAACCTCAAACTTCTTTTTTCTTCGTTGATCCTATTAGCTGCCTAGCCCCTGCATTTATCATTCTGAAAATGTTCATGCTATTATATTCCTACGGACGCCTCTACCATATATTCCACTTAAACCATTGCCCACAAAACAACAGTGAGGGAATTTTAATCCCTTTCACTATTCCCCCACAAAAATGAACTTCAAAGGCACCTAGCATCTTCTTTTCTGAAATTTGGCTGGTTTCTTACACAGGGCCCCCTCTCTGCTATATGCTATTTTAATACAAACTGCCCAGAAAACAATAAGGAAGATTAAGTGAATCCTTTTATTAACCACCACTATAATTTAAAACAGGGGTCCCCAGACTTACCGGGCTTTGGGCCGGTGCCCGCCGCAGGGGAGTGCGCGCGCAGCGGGCCGTAGGGCGGGGGAGTGCGCGCCCGTGCGCATGCGCACACGCACACGGTCGGGGGGAAAATCGCCGAAAATCGCTTGTGCGCATGCATATGGGCCTCCCCCGACCCGGAAGTGCATCGGAAATGACCTCTTCTGGGTCGGGAGAGGCCCATACGCATGCGCACAAAGGATTTTCGGCGATTTTTTGCCAATTTTGAAGATCGCCACTGTGCCGTGCGCTGTAAGAGCGGGCAGCGGCAGCGGGCGGCGGGGGTCGTCGTGGGCCGGATTGGGAGGCCAATTGGGCCGCATCCGGCCCGGGGGCCGTAGTTTGGGGCCCCTGGTTTAAAAGCTATCCTTGCAAGAAACACACTGTAGCTATCCTTCTGAAATTTGGCAGGATTCATTCTTTTAAAAGAGGCTACCATGTCTGAAAATTCCATCCAATTCTGTCAAAAATGTAGGGGAGGGGGTAGATCTGTAGACTATTTTTTTTAAAAAATAATAATCAAATTTTAAAAGTGCCTTGGCCAGACAAAACACACACCATGGACCTGTTTGCCTCTAATTTGGCAGGTTTCACCCACTCAGGAAGGGTTACTGAAAATTAAATCCTGATCTGAATCTGGCAGTTTCTGAAATGCTTTGGACTGAAGTGGACATTTTTTGCAAGCACTGAATTGACATATAGTGGTTCATGTGCATCCTTGGGAATTATACTGCTGTGATGAAATTTTTTTTGTTGCTTTATTGTTTTTGGATCCCAGGACCACTTGGGCAAAATTCAAATTAAATGTGGCAGTCCAGAAGATTAACTGTTTTTCAACTCAATGTTAGCAATATAGGAATGAAGTTTCCTATATCGTCCTATATCGATATTTCCTATATCGTCCTAAGTTTCATATAGTGATCCTTGGCCTCTGTATAATAAATAATAATGAGCAATTTGAATTGGCTGTACACAGGATTTAGCACCTAGAAGCTCTTTTCAGTGCTAAGATCCAGCCTTGCAGCTTATAAAGTAGCAATAACTGAGCACTTTTGATGACGCCCAACAATGCCTTTTTTACCTAGTCATTGATCACCTCTCCCCTCCACACAAACCAATACCTGGGAGCTTGGTTGAAAGGTCTTCGGGAGAGAGGATAGGCGAAACTCTGGCACCTCTTAATTTTAGAAACTGATCACTTGGAAAACAGGACAATCAAGCCTGCCCAGATTCACACTTTGTGTATACAGTAATAAAGCTTTTGCCTAGACCAGGGGTTCCCAACAAAATTTTCTTGAGGACCCCTCATCGAGCCGCTATTGTGACAAGGACCCCCATTAATTCCTAATCCTGAAATTAAAAAGTGAGAGCCAAATTAAGAGTCTTTTTATATTTTATATTTATACGTTTTTTACAGTTACAATTTAGGTTCAATGGACACTGACAAGATCGGTTCGAGAGTCACTGACTTACTTGCTTGAACATCAAATGCATTATCTTCCTCTTCATCTGTAGGCCTTTGTCGTTTTAACGAACCACTTTTTAACCAACGGTCCATTTTTAACTACGCGAACTGTAGCTTCCGCGAAAAACAACGCTTTGTTTGCAAACACTACTGTCTTGCAAAGAGGCAGCGCGCGCCAGGGAGGAGGGAGGGGAATGGAGAAGACAGGGTACCTGCGCAGTAGCACAAATGAAGCCGACACGCACAAAGCATCTTGGGGAGGTGAGCATTAGTAGAATGTGTGCACTGCCTCTTTGCAAAACAGTAGTGTTTGTAAAGCGACACCTAATGGCATATAGCAGAACTATTGCCTCTATCTAATTCTAGTTTTGCGCTAGACTCTGCTCATGCAGGAAGCGGCCAAAACAAAAAATCTGTTATCATACAAAATATATTTAATATATTTTTTATTCTAATAGCATCTTGCGGACCCCTCTGGCATAGCTCGCGGACCCCTGGGGACCACTGGCCTAGACTTCACAATGCCATTTTGGGGTCGGTGTTCCTGTAAAGGAAGCCCCATGGGGGGGGGGGTTACAATGCTACCGTATCAGAGACAATATGATTACTGTATAACCAAGTCTCCTCTTAATGTTTCTCCACAAAAGAAAGGGCGGAAACATTGTAAGGATTTTTGCCTCGGGATTTTTCTAGAAGGCGGAAATGAGGGAGGGGAGGGAGAAATATTAATTTTTCTGAAACATACGGTGTAATGCTACTCATGTAGAGCATTGTATGCATAGCATGGTTGGAGATAGGTGTGGATGTTAGGAAAACATGTGTGTACTTGTGAAATATAATATCTGGGAATTCTGTGGCTTTAGTGTGGCTCTTATGATGAGCTAGAGTGGGATGAATGTGAAAATATGTGAGAAATTTCTGGTGGTTAGTAATAGCCATCGTTAGCTGTTCGGGCTTTCCTATAGGTAGTGGACCCCCCCCCCCCCCGCCGCCTCTTCAGAGTAGAGTGAGAATACTCAAAATGGCTATGCTTAAATCTATGAAAGTGACTTAGATGGAGAAAGAGCTTAGCAACGACCTGCAGCATAACAAAGCTTTTCTGTTTAGCTGCTCCTTTTGGTTGGGAATTTTATTTCAGGTTGATCTTAGATTAACCTGAGGTGAGAAGCATAAAAATAGACTTATAAAGGTGGTTTCTATCCAGAGGTACTTTTGCCTTTCCCTTCCCTTCCCCCAGAACACTTGTCTGCCTGCTCACTCTCTTATTTAGTTCCTGAATTGATTGTAAGTGTCTTCTCATCAAAGGACTGATTGTAAGTGGCTGCCATTTCACACAAAAAAATTATACACATTAAATAAATAAAAAAACCACCACTAGATGGACAAAACATTTTGCTTTAGGATGGCAAGCAACCGCGTTACAACTAAAGCTGGACCCTTCTCGGTAATTTAGGGGCGTGCATGGAAGGTGGGAGTTTGAAATAATTGCATCTAGCAGAACTATCCATCAAAGCAGAACTATCCACTACAGATCTGGAGGGAATTTGAATTACATGCAGTGCTCAAAATGTAAATGTTAAGCTGTAAAAGTGGGTGGTGGGAATCCTAGGCAAGAAAATGTTGTCATGCTGCCCCCTAGTGATGGTATATAGTAAAATTAGGTTCTTTGGCTGAGCTCATAGTGGTGGCTGAGCTCCATAGTAGCTCTGGTACAATCCTACAGGAAACCTGAGCTGTCTTTGCTGTAGTTACTGCATACTCCTTTTCTTCCAACGTGACTTTGTGTTCCCTTGGTAGATGCAAACCCCAGCCTGCCTTATTGACCATGGAACTACCATATATCCTGCAAACTGAAAGGAAAATGAGGGATAGGACTGTGTTCTTTTGTATCAGTGGTCTTAAGTTTCTGTGCATACGATAGGGACCCCAGGATCTCCCTTGGCCCCAGACACCTGGTTCAGCATGTTCTCTCAGAATACTGGAGTGTTTGAGCACTCTCTTGTACTGCATACTGTAAGCGGGCCTCATCTGGAACTGTTCAAAGTTAAATAAAAAACAAAACAACCCCCCACTGTCTAGTTTATAAAAAAGGAGTCTGGTGGATTAGACCAGTTTGTAGATGGAAGGTGGTATATATTGCATCCAAGACTTCCCTCTTCTTTCAGTTCAGTGCTTCCAAATAAAAAGTGCAGGGAATTGCAACTCCCTGTTTTAGTAAGACGTATG